>NW_025727742.1:0-81371 GCF_021461385.2 Schistocerca piceifrons
AGGACTGACACTCTCACTTTCTATGATTTGAACCTCTCCTGTGAGTCCAGTTTTAGATTCCGATGCTTCACTACAGGTATACTGTACTCCTTGGAACTTCTTATTGACGATGAAACACAGAAATTGCATCCGATTTAATACAAATGTCACAATGCCGACTTAAGTACAAGAGGACTAACACTCTCACTTTCTATGATTTGAACCTCTGCTGTGAGTCCAGTTTTAGCTTCTGATGCTTCACTTCAGGTTTACTGTATACCTTGCTACTTCTTATTGACGATGAAACAAAGAAATTGCATCGGAATTTAATTCAAAAGGCACAATGCCGACTTAAGTACAAGAGGACTGACACTCCAACTTTCTATGAATTGAACCTCTCCTGTGAGTCCAGTTTTAGATTCCGAAGCTTCACTTCAGGTTTACTGTATCCCTTGGACTTTCTTATTGACGATGAGAGACAGAAATTGCATCCGAATTTAATACAAATGGCACAATGCCGGCTTAAGTACAAGAGGACTAACACTCTCACTTTCTATGATTTGAACCTCTCCTGTGAGTCCAGTTTTAGATTCCGATGCTTCACTTCAGGTTTACTGTATACCTTGCACCTTCTTATTGACGATGGAACACAGAAATTGTATCGGAATTAAATTCAAAAGGCACAATGCCGACTTAAGCACAAGAAGACTGACACTCTCACTTTCCATGATTTGAACCTCTCCTGTGAGTCCAGTTTTAGATTCCGATGCTTCACTTCAGGTTTACTGTATCCCTTGGACCTTCTTATTGACGATTAAACACAGAAATTGCATCCGAATTTAATACAAAACGCACAATGCCGACTAAAGTAAAAGAGGACTGACACTCTAACATTCTATGATTTGATCCTCTCCTGTGGGTCCAGTTTTAGATTCCGATGCTTCCCTTAAGGTTTACTGTATCCCTTGGACCTTCTTATTGACGATGAAACACAGAAATTGTATCCGAATTTAATACAAATGGCACAATGCCGACTTAAGTACTAGAGGACTGACACACTTATTTTCTATGATTTGAACCTCTCCTGTGAGTCCAGTTTTAGATACCCATGCTTCACTTCAGTTTTACTGTATACCTTGCACCTTCATATTGACGATGAAACACAGAAATTGCATCCGAATTTAATACAAAAGGCACAATGCCGACTTAAGTACAAGAGGACTGACACTTTAACACTCTAACCCTCTATGATTTGAACCTCTCCTGTGAGTCCAGTTTAGGATTCCGATGCTTCACTTCAGGTTTACTGTATCCCTTGGTCCTTGTTATTGATGATGAAACACAGAAATTGCATCCGAATTTAATACAAATGACACAATGCCGACTTAAGTACAAGAGGACTGACACTCTAACGCTCTTACTCTCTATGATTTGAACGTCTCCTGTGAGGCCAGTTTAGGAATCCGATGCTTCACTTCCGGTTTATTGTATCCCTTGGCCTTCTTATTGACGATGAAACACAGAAATTGCATCCGAATTTAATACAAAAGTCACAATACCGACTTAGGTAGAAGAGGAGTGACACTATAAGTTTCTATGATTTGAACCTCTCCTGTGAGTCCAGTTTTAGATTCCGATGCTTCACTTCAGGTTTACTGTATCCCTTGGACCTTCTTATTGACGATGAAACACGGAAATTGCATCCGAATTTAATACAAAAGGCACAATGGCGACTTAAGCACAAGAAGACTGACACCCTCACTTTCCATGATTTGAACCTCTCCTGTGGGTCCAGTTTTAGATTCCGATGCTTCACTTCAGGTTTACTGTATACCTTGCACCTTCTTGTTGACGATGAGACACAGAAATTGCATCCGAATTTAATACAAAAGGCACAATGGCGACTTAAGTACAAGAGGACTGACACTCTCACTTTCCATGATTTGAACCTCTCCTGTGAGACCAGTTTTAGATTCCGATGCTTCACTTCAGGTTTACTGTACACCTTGCTGCTTCTTATTGACGATGAGACACAGAAATTGCATCGGAATTTAATACAAATGGCACAATGCCGACATAAGTACAAGAGGACTGACACTCTCACTTTCTATGATTTGCACCTCTCCTGTGAGTCCAGTTTTAGATTCCGAAGCTTCACTTCAGGTTTACTGTATACCTTCCACCTTCTTATTGACGATGAAACACTGAAATTGAATCCGAAGTATATACAAATGGCATAATGTCGACTTAATTACAAGAGGACTGACACTCTCACTTTCTATGATTTGAACCTCTGCTGTGAGTCCAGTTTTAGCTTCTGATGCTTCACTTCAGGTTTACTGTATACCTTGCTACTTCTTATTGACGATGAAACAAAGAAATTGCATCGGAATTTAATTCAAAAGGCACAATGCCGACTTAAGTACAAGAGGACTGACACTCCAACTTTCTATGAATTGAACCTCTCCTGTGAGTCCAGTTTTAGATTCCGAAGCTTCACTTCAGGTTTACTGTATCCCTTGGACTTTCTTATTGACGATGAGAGACAGAAATTGCATCCGAATTTAATACAAATGGCACAATGCCGGCTTAAGTACAAAAGGACTAACACTCTCACTTTCTATGATTTGAACCTCTCCTGTGAGTCCAGTTTTAGATTCCGAAGCTTCACTTCAGGTTTACTGTATACCTTGCACCTTCTTATTGACGATGAAACACTGAAATTGAATCCGAAGTATATACAAATGGCATAATGTCGACTTAATTACAAGAGGACTGACACTCTCACTATCTATGATTTGAACCTCTCCTGTGAGTCCAGTTTTAGATTCCGATTTTTCACTTCAGGTTTACTGTATACCTTGCACCTTCTTATTGACTATGAAACACAGAAATTGCATCGGAATTAAATTCAAAAGGCACAATGCCGACTTAATTACAAGAGGACTGACACTCTCACTTTCTATGATTTGAAACTCTCCTGTGAGTCCAGTTTTAGATTCCGATGCTTCACTTCAGGTGTACTGTATTCCTTGGACCTTCTTAATGACGATGAAACACAGAAACTGCATCCAAATTAAATACAAAAGGCACAATGGCGACTGATGTACAAGAGGACTGACCCTCTCACTTTCCATGATTTGAACCTCTCCTGTGAGTCCAGTTTTAGATCCCGAAGCTACACTTCAGGTTTACTGTATACCTTGCACCTTCTTATTGACGATGAAACACAGAATTGCATCGGAATTAAATTCAAAAGGCACAATGCCGACTTAAGTACAAGAGGACTGACACTCTCACTTTCTATGATTTGAACCTCTCCTGTGAGTCCAGTTTTAGATTCCGATGCTTCACGTCTGGTTTACTGTATCCCTTGGACCTTCTTATTGACGATGAAACACTGAAATTGAATCCGAAGTATATACAAATGGCATAATGTCGACTTAATTACAAGAGGACTGACACTCTCACTCTCTATGATTTGAACCTCTCCTGTGAGTCCAGTTACAGATTCCGAAGCTTCACTTCAGGTTTACTGTATCCCTTGGACTTTCTTATTGACGATGAGAGACAGAAATTGCATCCGAATTTAATACAAAAGGCACAATGCCGACTTAAGTACAAGAGGACTGACACTCTAACGTCCAACTCTCTATGATTTGAACCTCTCCTGTGAGGCCAGTTTAGGATTCCGATGCTTCACTTCCGGTTTATTGTATCCCTTGGCCTTCTTATTGACGATGAAACACAGAAATTGCATCCAAATTTATTACAAATGGCACAATGCCGACTTAAGTACAAGAGGACTGACACTCTCTCTTTCTATGATTTAACCTCTCCTGTGAGTTCAGTTTTAAATTCCGATGCTTCACTTCAGGTTTACTGTATACCTTGCACCTTCTTATTAACGATGAAACAGAGAAATTGCATCGGAATTAAATTCAAAACGCACAATGCCGACTTAAGTACAAATGGACTGACACTCTAACTTTCTATGATTTGAACCTCTCCTGTGAGTCCAGTTTTAGATTCCGATGCTTCACGTCAGGTTTACTGTATCCATTGGACCTTCTTATTGACGATGAAACACAGAAATTGCATCCGAATTTAATACAAAAGTCACAATACCGACTTAGGTAAAAGAGGAGTAACACTATAAGTTTCTATGATTTGAACCTCTCCTGTGAGTCCAGTTTTAGATTCCGATGCTTCACTTCAGGTTTACTGTATACCTTGCACCTTCTTATTGACGATGAAAGACAGAAATTGCATCCGAATGTAATACTAAAGGCACAATGGCGACTTAAGTACAAGAGGACTGACACTCTCACTTTCCAAGATTTGAACCTCTCCTGTGAGACCAGTTTTAGATTCCGATGCTTCACTTCAGGTTTACTGTATACCTTGCAGCTTCTTATTGACGATGAGACACAGAAATTGCATCGGAATTTAATACGAATGGCACAATGCCGACCTAAGTACAAGAGGACTGACACTCTCACTTTCTATGATTTGCACCTCTCCTGTGAGTACAGTTTTAGATTCCGATGCTTCACTTCAGGTTTACTGTATACCTTGCACCTTCTTATTGACGATGAAACACAGAAATTGCATCGGAATTAAATTCAAAACGCACAATGACGACTTAAGTACAAGAGGACTGACTCTTCAACTCTCTATGATTTGAACCTCTCCTTTGAGTCCAATTTTAGACTCCGATGCTTCACTTCAGGTTTACTGTATCCCTTGGACCTTCTTATTGACGATGAAACACATAAATTGCATCCGAATTTAATACAAAAGGCACAATACCGACTTAAGTACAACAGGAGTGAGTCACTAACTTTCTATGATTTGAACTTCTCCTGTGAGTCCTAATTTAGATTCCGATGCTTCACTTCAGGTTTACTGTATACCTTGCACCTTCTTATTGACGATGAAACACAGAAATTGCATCCGAATTTAATACAAATGATATAATGCCGACTTAATTACAAGAGGACTGACACTCTCACTTTCTTTGATTTGAACCTCTCCAGTGAGTGCAGTTTTAGATTCCGATGCTTCACTTCAGGTGTACTGTATCCCTTGGACCTTCTTAATGACGATGAAACACAGAAATTACATCCAAATATAATACAATAGGCACAATGGCGACTTAAGTACAAGAGGACTGACACTCTCACTTTCCATGACTTGAAGCTCTCCTGTGAGTCCAGTTTTAGATTCCGAAGCTTCACTTCAGGTTTACTGTATACCTTGCACCTTCTTATTGACGATGAAACACAGAAATAGCATCGGAATTAAATTCAAAAGGCACAATGCCAACTTAAGTAAAAGAGCACTGACACTCTCACTTTCTATGATTTGAAATTCTCCTGTGAGTCCAGTTTTAGATTCCGATGCTTCACTTCAGGTGTACTGTATCCCTTGGACCTTCTTAATGACGATGAAACACAGAAATTACATCCAAATATAATACAATAGGAACAATGGCGACTTAAGTACAAGAGGACTGACACTCTCACTTTCCATGACTTGAAGCTCTCCTGTGAGTCCAGTTTTAGATTCCGAAGCTTCACTTCAGGTTTACTGTATACCTTGCACCTTCTTATTGCCGATGAAACACAGAAATTGCATCGGAATTAAATTCAAAAGGCACAATGCCGACTTAAGTACAAGAGTACTGACACTCTCACTTTCTATGATTTGAAATTCTCCTGTGAGTCCAGGTTTAGATTCCGATGCTTCACTACAGGTATACTGTATTCCTTGGAACTTCTTATTGACGATGAAACACAGAAATTTCATCCGATTTAATACAAATGGCACAATGCCGACTTAAGTACAAGAGGACTAACACTCTCACTTTCTATGATTTGAACCTCTCCTGTGAGTCCAGTTTTAGCTTCTGATGCTTCACTTCAGGTTTACTGTATACCTTGCTACTTCTTATTGACGATGGAACACAGAAATTGCATCGGAATTAAATTCAAAAGGCACAGTGTCGACTTAAGCACAAAAAGACTGACACTCCCACTTTCCATGACTTGAACCTCTCCTGTGGGTCTGGTTTTAGATTCCGATGCTTCACTTCAGGTTTACTGTATCCCTTGGACCTTCTTATTGACGATTAAACACAGAAATTGCATCCGAATTTAATACAAAGCGCACAATGCCGACTTAAGTACAAGAGGACTGACACTTCAACTTTCTATGATTTGAACCTCTGCTTTGAGTCCAATTTTAGATTCCGATGCTTCACTTCAGGTTTACTGTATCCCTTGGACCTTCTTATTGACGATGAAACACAGAAATTGCATCCGAATTTAATACAAAAGGCACAATACCGACTTAAGTGCAACAGGAGTGAGTCGCTAACTTTCAATGATTTGAACTTCTCCTGTGAGTCCAGTTTTAGATTCCGATGCTTCACTTCAGGTTTACTGTATACCTTGCACCTTCTTATTTACGATGAAACACAGGAAATGCATGCGAATTTAATACAAATGATATAATGCCGACTTAATTACAAGAGGACTGACACTCTCTCTTTCTATGATTTGAAACTCTCCTGTGAGTCCAGTTTTAGATTCCGATGCTTCACTTCAGGTGTACTGTATCCCTTGGACCTTCTTAATGACGATGAAACACAGAAACTGCATCCAAATTTAATACAAAAGGCACAATGGCGACTTATGTACAAGAGGACTGACACTCTCACTTTCCATGATTTGAACCTCTCCTGTGAGTCCAGTTTTAGATCCCGAAGCTTCACTTCAGGTTTACTGTATACCTTGCACCTTCTTATTGACGATGAAACACAGAAATTGCATCGGAATTAAATTCAAAAGGCACAATGCCGACTTAAGTACAAGAGGACTGACACTCTCACTTTCTATGATTTGAACCTCTCCTGTGAGTCCAGTTTTAGATTCCGATGCTTCACGTCTGGTTTACTGTATCCCTTGGACCTTCTTATTGACGATGAAACACTGAAATTGAATCCGAAGTATATACAAATGGCATAATGTCGACTTAATTACAAAAGGACTGACACTCTCACTTTCTATGATTTGAACCTCTCCTGTGAGTCCAGTTTTAGATTCCGATGCTTCACTACAGGTATACTGTATTCCTTGGAACTTCTTATTGACGATGAAACACAGAAATTGCATCCGATTTAATACAAATGTCACAATGCCGACTTAAGTACAAGAGGACTAACACTCTCACTTTCTATGATTTGAACCTCTCCTGTGAGTCCAGTTTTAGCTTCTGATGCTTCACTTCAGGTTTACTGTATAACTTGCTACTTCTTATTGACGATGAAACAAAGAAATTGCATCGGAATTAAATTCAAAAGGCACAATGCCGACTTAAGTACAAGAGGACTGACACTCCAACTTTCTATGAATTGAACCTCTCCTGTGAGTCCAGTTTTAGATTCCGAAGCTTCACTTCAGGTTTACTGTATCCCTTGGACTTTCTTATTGACGATGAGAGACAGAAATTGCATCCGAATTTAATACAAAAGGCACAATGCCAACGTAAGTACAAGAGGACTGACACTTTAACGCTCTAACCCTTTATGATTTGATCCTCTCCTGTGAGTCCAGTTTAGGATTCCGATGCTTCACTTCAGGTTTACTCTATCCCTTGTACCTTCTTATTGATGATGAAACACAGAAATTGCATCCGAATTTAATACAAATGGCACAATGCGCCTTAAGTACTAGAGGACTGACACTCTTACTTTCTATGATTTGAACCTCTCTTGTGAGTCCAGTTTTAGATTCCGATGCTTCACTTCAGGTTTACTGTATACCTTGCACCTTCATATTGACGAAGAAACACAGAAATTGCATCCGAATTTAATACAAAAGGCACAATGCCGACTTAAGTACAAGAGGACTGACACTCTAACGCTCTAACTCTCTATGATTTGAACCTCTCCTGTGAGGCCAGTTTAGGATTCCGATGCTTCACTTCCGGTTTATTGTATCCCTTGGCCTTCTTATTGACGATGAAACACAGAAATTGCATCCAAATTTATTACAAATGGCACAATGCCGACTTAAGTACAAGAGGACTGACACTCTCTCTTTCTATGATTTAACCTCTCCTGTGAGTTCAGTTTTAAATTCCGATGCTTAACTTCAGGTTTACTGTATACCTTGCACCTTCTTATTAACGATGAAACAGAGAAATTGCATCGGAATTAAATTCAAAACGCACAATGCCGACTTAAGTACAAGTGGACTGACACTATAACTTTCTATGATTTGAACCTCTCCTGTGATTCCAGCTTTAGATTCCGATGCTTCACTTCAGGTTTACTGTATCCATTGGACCTTCTTATTGACGATGAAAGACAGAAATTGCATCCGAATTTAATACAAAGTGCACAATGGCGACTTAAGCACAAGAAGACTGACACCCTCACTTTCCATGATTTGAACCTCTCCTGTGGGTCCAGTTTTAGATTCCGATGCTTCACTTCAGGTTTACTGTATACCTTGCACCTTCTTATTGACGATGAAAGACAGAAATTGCATCCGAATTTAATACAAAAGGCACAATGGCGACTTAAGTACAAGAGGACTGACACTCTCACTTTCCATGATTTGAACCTCTCCTGTGAGACCAGTTTTAGATTCCGATGCTTCACTTCAGGTTTACTGTATACCTTGCAGCTTCTTATTGACGATGAGACACAGAAATTGCATCGGAATTTAATACGAATGGCACAATGCCGACCTAAGTACAAGAGGACTGACACTCTCACTTTCTATGATTTGAACCTCTCCTGTGAGTCCAGTTTTATATTCCGATGCTTCACTTCAGGTTTACTGTACACCTTGCTGCTTCTTATTGACGATGAGACACAGAAATTGCAATGGCATTTAATACAAATGGCACATTGCCGACATAAGTACAAGAGGAGTGACACTCTCACTTTCTAAGATATTGCACCTCTCCTGTGAGTCCAGTTTTAGATTCCGATGCCTCACTTCAGGTTTACTGTATACCTTGCACCTTCTTATTGACGATGAAACACAGAAATTGCAACGGAATTAAATTCAAAAGGCACAATGACGACTTAAGTACAAGAGGACTGACACTTCAACTTTCTATGATTTGAACCTCTCCTTTGAGTCCAATTTTAGATTCCGATGCTTCACTTCAGGTTTACTGTATCCCTTGGACCCTCTTATTGACGATGAAACACATAAATTGCTTCCGAATTTAATACAAAAGGCACAATACCGACTTAGGTACAAGAGGAGTGACACTATAACTTTCTATGATTTGAAACTCTCCTGTGAGCCCACTTTTAGATTCCCATGCTTCACTTCAGGTTTACTGTATCTCTTGGACCTTCTTATTGACGAAGAAACACAGAAATTGCATCCGAATTTAATACAAAAGGCACAATGGCGACTTAAGCACAAGACGACTGACACTCTCACTTTCCATTATTTGAACCTCTCCTGTGAGTCCAGTTTTAGATTCCGATGCTTCACTTCAGGTTTACTGTATATCTTGCACCTTCTTATTGACGATGAAACACAGAAATAGCATCGGAATTAAATTCAAAAGGCACAATGCAGACTTAAGTACAAGAGGACTGACACTCTAACTTTCTATGAATTGAACCTCTCCTGTGAGTCCAGTTTTGGATTCCGATGCTTCACTTCTGGTTTACTGTATTCCTTGGACCTTCATATTGACGATGAAACACTGAAATTGAATCCGAAGTATATACAAATGGCATAATGTCGACTTAATTACAAGAGGACTGACACTCTCACTTTCTATGATTTGAACCCCTCCTGTGAGTCCAGTTTTTGATTCCGATGCTTCACTACAGGTATACTGTATTCCTTGGAACTTCTTATTGACGATGAAACACAGAAATTGAAACCGATTTAATACAAATGGCACAATGACGACTTAAGTACAAGAGGACTAACACTCTCACTTTCTATGATTTGAACCTCTCCTGTGAGTCCAGTTTTAGCTTCTGATGCTTCACTTCAGGTTTACTGTATACCTTGCTACTTCTTATTGACGATGAAGCACAGAAATTTCATCAGAATTAAATTCAAAAGGCACAATGCCGACTTAAGTACAAGAGGACTGACACTCTAACTTTCTATGAATTGAACCTCTCCTGTGAGTCCAGTATTAGATTCCGATGCTTCACTTCAGGTTTACTGTATCCCTTGGACCTTCTTATTGACGATGAGACACAGAAATTGCATCCGAATTTAATACAAATGGCACAATGCCGACTTAAGTACAAGAGGACTAACACTCTCACTTTCTATGATTTGAACCTCTCCTGTGAGTGCAGTTTTAGATTCCGATGCTTCACTTCAGGATTACTGTATCCCTTGGACATTCTTGTTGATGATGAAACACAGAAATTGCATCCGAATTTAATACAAAAGTCACAATACCGACTTAGGTACAAGAGGAGTGACACTATAACTTTCTATGATTTGAAACTCTCCTGTGAGCCCACTTTTAGATTCCCATGCTTCACTTCAGGTTTACTGTATCTCTTGGACCTTCTTATTGACGAAGAAACACAGAAATTGCATCCGAATTTAATACAAAAGGCACAATGGCGACTTAAGCACAAGACGACTGACACTCTCACTTTCCATTATTTGAACCTCTCCTGTGAGTCCAGTTTTAGATTCCGATGCTTCACTTCAGGTTTACTGTATCCCTTGGACCTTCTTATTGACGATTAAACACAGAAATTGCATCCGAATTTAATACAAAAGGCACAATGCCGACTTAAGTAAAAGAGGACTGACACTCCCACATTCTAAGATTTGATCCTCTCCTGTGGGTCCAGTTTTACATTCCGATGCTTCCCTTAAGGTATACTGTATCCCTTGGACCTTCTTATTGACGATGAAACACAGAAATTGCATCCGAATTTAATACAAAAGGCACAATACCGACTTAAGTACAAGAGGAGTGACACTCTAACTTTCTATGATTTGAATATCTCCTGTGAGTCCAGTTTTAGATTCCGATGCTTCACTTCAGGTTTACTGTATCCCTTGGACCTTCTTATAGACGATGAAACACAGAAATTGAATCCGAATTTAATACAAATGGCACAATGCCGTCTTAAGTACAAGAGGACTGACACTCTCACTTTCTATGATTTGAACCCCTCCTGTAAGTCCAGTTTTAGATTCCGATGCTTCACTACAGGTTTTCTGTATCCATTGGACCTTCTTATTGACGATGAAACACAGCAATTGCATCCGAATTTAATACAAATGGCACAATGGCGTCTTAAGTACAAGAGGACTGACACTCTCACTTTCTATGATTTGAACCCCTCCTGTAAGTCCAGTTTTAGATTCCGATGCTTCACTTCAGGTTTACTGTATCCCTTGGACCTTCTTATTGACGATGAAACACAGAAATTGCATCCGAATTTAATACAAAAGGCACAATGGCGATTTAAGTACAAGAGGACTGACACTCTCACTTTCCATGATTTGAACCTCTCCTATGAGTCCAGTTTTAGATTCCGATACTTCACTTCAGGTTTACTGTATACCTTGCACCTTCTTATTGACGATGAGACACAGTAATTGCATCGGAATTTAATACGAATGGCACAATGCCGACTTAAGTACAAGAGGACTGACACTCTCACTTTCTGTGATTTGAACCTCTCCTGTGAGTCCAGTTTTGGATTCCGATGCTTCACTTCTGGTTTACTGTATCCCTTGGACCTTCTTATTGACGATGAAACACTGAAATTGAATCCGAAGTATATACAAATGGCATAATGTCGACTTAATTACAAGAGGACTGACACTCTCACTTTCCATGATTTGAACCTCTCCTATGAGTCCAGTTTTAGATTCCGATACTTCACTTCAGGTTTACTGTATACCTTGCTACTTCTTATTGACGATGAAACACAGAAATTGCATCGGAATTAAATTCAAAAAGCACAATGCCGACTTAAGTACAAGAGGACTGACACTCTAAATTTCTATGAGTTGAACCTCTCCTGTGAGTCCAGTTTTAGATTCCGATGCTTCACTTCAGGTTTACTGTATCCCTTGGACCTTCTTATTGACGATGAGCCACAGAAATTGCATCCGAATTTAATACAAATGGCACAATGCCGACTTAAGTACAAGAGGACTAACACTCTCACTTTCTATGATTTGAACCTCTCCTGTGAATCCAGTTTTAGATTCCGATGCTTCACTTCAGGTTTACTGTATACCTTGCACCTTCTTATTGACGATGGAACACAGAAATTGCTTCGGAATTAAATTGAAAAGGCACAATGCCGACTTAAGCACTAGAGGACTGACACTCTAATTTTCTATGATTTGAAGCTCTCCTGTGAGTCCAGTTTCAGATTCCGATGCTTCACTTCAGGTTTACTGTATCCCTTGGACCTCCTTATTGACGATGAAACACAGATATTGCATCGGAATTTAATACAAAAGGAACAATACCGACTAAAGTACAAGAGGAGTGACACTCTAACTATCTATGATTTGAACCTCTCCTCTGGGTCCAGTTTTAGATTCCGATGCTTCACTTCAGGTTTACTGTATCCCTTGGACATTCTTATTGACGATGAAACACAGAAATTGCATCCGAATTTAATACAAAAGTCACAATACCGACATAGGTACAAGAGGTGTGACACTATAACTTTCTATGATTTGAAACTCTCCTGTGAGTCCAGTTTTAGATTCCGATGCTTCACTTCAGGTTTACTGTATCCGTTGGACCTTCTTATAGACGATGAAACACAGAAATTGCATCCGAATTTAATACAAATGGCACAATGCCGTCTTAAGTACAAGAGGACTGACACTCCCACTTTCTATGATTTGAACCCCTCCTGTAAGTCCTGTTTTAGATTCCGATGCTTCACTACAGGTTTTCTGTATCCATTGGACCTTCTTATTGACGATGAAACACAGAGTTTGCATCCGAATTTAATAAAAAAGGCACAATGCCGAATAAAGTACAAGAGCGCTGACACTATAACTTTCTATGATTTGAACATCTCCTGTGAGTCCAGTTTTAGATTCCGATGCTTCACTTCAGGTTTACTGTATCCCTTGGACCTTCTTATTGGCGATGAAACACAGAAATTGCATCCGAATTTAATACAAAAGGCACAATGGCGACTTAAGTACAAGAGGACTGACACTCTCACTTTCCATGATTTGAACCTCTCCTATGAGTCCAGTTTTAGATTCCGATGCTTCACTTCAGGTTTACTGTGTACCTTGCACCTTCTTATTTACGATGAGACACAGAAAATGCATCGGAATTTAATACGAATGGCACAATGCCGACTTAAGTACAAGAGGACTGACACTCTCACTTTCCATGATTTGAACCTCTCCTGTGAGTCCAGTTTTAGATTCCGATGCTTCACTTCAGGTTTACTGTATCCCTTGGACTTTCTTATTGACGATGAAACACAGAAATTGCATCCGAATTTAATACAAAAGGCACAATACCGACTTAAGTACAACAGGAGTGATTCGCTAACTTTCTATGATTTGAACTTCTCCTGTGAGTCCAGTTTTAGATTCCGATGCTTCACTTCAGGTTTACTGTATACCTTGCACCTTCATATTGACGATGAAACACAGAGTTTGCATCCGAATTTAATACAAAAGGCACAATGCCGAATAAAGTACAAGAGCGCTGACACTATAACTTTCTATGATTTGAACATCTCCTGTGAGTCCAGTTTTAGATTCCGAAGCTTCACTTCAGGTTTACTGTATACCTTGCACCTTCTTATTGACGATGAAACACAGAAATTGCATCGGAATTAAATTCAAAGAGCACAATGCCGACTTCAGTACAAGAGGACTGACACTCTCACTTTCTATGATTTGAACCTCTCCTGTGAGTCCAGTTTTGGATTCCGATGCTTCACTTCTGGTTTACTGTATCCCTTGGACCTTCTTATTGACGATGAAACACTGAAATTGAATCCGAAGTATATACAAATGGCATAATGTCGCCTTAATTAGAAGAGGACTGACACTCTCACTTTCTATGATTTGAACCTCTCCTGTGAGTCCAGTTTTAGATTCCGATGCTTCACTACAGGTATACTGTATTCCTTGGACCTTCTTATTGACGATGAAACACAGAAATTGCATCCGATTTAATACAAATGGCACAATGACGACATAAGTACAAGAGGATTAACACTCTCACTTTCTATGATTTGAACCTCTCCTGTGAGTCCAGTTTTAGCTTCTGATGCTTCACTTCAGGCTTACTGTATACCTTGCTACTTCTTATTGACGATGAAACACAGAAATTGCATCGGAATTAAATTCAAAAAGCACAATGCCGACTTAAGTACAAGAGGACTGACACTCTAAATTTCTATGAATTGAACCTCTCCTGTGAGTCCAGTTTTAGATTCCGACGCTTCACTTCAGGTTTACTGTATCCCTTGGACCTTCTTATTGACGATGAGCCACTTAAATTGCATCCGAATTTAATACAAATGGCACAATGCCGACTTAAGTACAAGAGGACTAACACTCTCACTTTCTATGATTTGAACCTCTCCTGTGAGTCCAGTTTTAGATTCCGATGCTTCACTTCTGGTTTACTGTATACCTTGCACCTTCTTATTGACGATGGAACACAGAAATTGCTTCGGAATTAAATTGAAAAGGCACAATGCCGACTTAAGCACAAGAGGACTGACACTCTAACTTTCTATGATTTGAAGCTCTCCTGTGAGTCCAGTTTCAGATTCCGATGCTTCACTTCAGGTTTACTGTATCCCTTGGGCCTCCTTATTGACGATGAAACACAGATATTGCATCGGAATTTAATACAAAAGGCACAATACCGACTTATGTACAAGAGGAGTGACACTCTAACTTTCTATGATTTGAACCTCTCCTCTGAGTCTAGTTTTAGATTGCGATGCTTCACTTCAGGTTTATTGTATCCCTTGGACATTCTTATTGACGATGAAACACAGAAATTGCATCCGAATTTAATACAAAAGTCACAATACCGACTTAGGTACAAGAGGAGTGACACTATAACTTTCTATGATTTGAAACTCTCCTGTGAGTCCAGTTTTAGTTTCCGATGCTTCACTTCAGGTTTACTGTATCCGTTGGACCTTCTTATAGACGATGAAACACAGAAATTGCATACGAATGTAATACAAATGGCACAATGCCGTCTTAAGTACAAGAGGACTGACACTCTCACTTTCTATGATTTGAACCCCTCCTGTAAGTCCAGTTTTAGATTCCGATGCTTCACTACAGGTTTTCTGTATCCATTGGACCTTCTTATTGACGATGAAACACAGAGTTTGCATCCGAATTTAATAAAAAAGGCACAATGCCGAATAAAGTACAAGAGCGCTGACACTATAACTTTCTATGATTTGAACATCTCCTGTGAGTCCAGTTTTAGATTCCGATGCTTCACTTCAGGTTTACTGTATCCCTTGGACCTTCTTATTGACGATGAAACACAGAAATTGCATCCGAATTTAATACAAAAGGCACAATGGCGACTTAAGTACAAGAGGACTGACACTCTCACTTTCCATGATTTGAACCTCTCCTATGAGTCCAGTTTTAGATTCCGATGCTTCACTTCAGGTTTACTGTGTACCTTGCACCTTCTTATTTACGATGAGACACAGAAAATGCATCGGAATTTAATACGAATGGCACAATGCCGACTTAAGTACAAGAGGACTGACACTCTCACTTTCCATGATTTGAACCTCTCCTGTGAGTCCAGTTTTAGATTCCGATGCTTCACTTCAGGTTTACTGTATCCCTTGGACTTTCTTATTGACGATGAAACACAGAAATTGCATCCGAATTTAATACAAAAGGCACAATACCGACTTAAGTACAACAGGAGTGAGTCGCTAACTTTCTATGATTTGAACTTCTCCTGTGAGTCCAGTTTTAGATTCCGATGCTTCACTTCAGGTTTACTGTATACCTTGCACCCTCATATTGACGATGAAACACAGAGTTTGCATCCGAATTTTTTACAAAAGGCACAATGCCGAATAAAGTACAAGAGCGCTGACACTATAACTTTCTATGATTTGAACATCTCCTGTGAGTCCAGTTTTAGATTCCGAAGCTTCACTTCAGGTTTACTGTATACCTTGCACCTTCTTATTGACGATGAAACACAGAAATTGCATCGGAATTAAATTCAAAGGGCACAATGCCGACTTCAGTACAAGAGGACTGACACTCTCACTTTCTATGATTTGTACCTCTCCTGTGAGTCCAGTTTTGGATTCCGATGCTTCACTTCTGGTTTACTGTATCCCTTGGACTTTCTTATTGACGATGAAACACTGAAATTGAATCCGAAGTATATACAAATGGCATAATGTCGACTTAATTACAAGAGGACTGACACTCTCACTTTCTATGATTTGAACCTCTCCTGTGAGTCCAGCTTTAGATTCCGATGCTTCACTACAGGTATACTGTATTCCTTGGACCTTCTTATTGACGATGAAACACAGAAATTGCATCCGATTTAATACAAATGGCACAATGACGACATAAGTACAAGAGGATTAACACTCTCACTTTCTATGATTTGAACCTCTCCTGTGAGTCCAGTTTTAGATTCTGATGCTTCACTTCAGGCTTACTTTATACCTTGCTACTTCTTATTGACGATGAAACACAGAAATTGCATCGGAATTAAATTCAAAAAGCACAATGCCGACTTAAGTACAAGAGGACTGGCACTCTAAATTTCTATGAATTGAACCTCTCCTGTGAGTCCAGTTTTAGATTCCGATGCTCACATCAGGTTTACTGTATCCCTTGGACCTTCTTATTGACGATGAGCCACAGAAATTGCATCCGAATTTAATACAAATGGCACAATGCCGACTTAAGTACAAGAGGACTGACACTCTAATTTTCTATGATTTGAAGCTCTCCTGTGAGTCCAGTTTCAGATTCCGATGCTTCACTTCAGGTTTACTGTATCCCTTGGACCTCCTTATTGACGATGAAACACAGATATTGCATCGGAATTTAATACAAAAGGCACAATACCGACTTAAGTACAAGAGGAGTGACACTCTAACTTTCTATGATTTGAACCTCTCCTCTGAGTCCAGTTTTAGATTCCGATGCTTCACTTCAGGTTTACTGTATCCCTTGGACATTCTTATTGACGATGAAACACAGAAATTGCATCCGAATTTAATACAAATGGCACAATGCCGTCTTAAGTACAAGAGGACTGACACTCTCACTTTCTATTATTTGAACCCCTCCTGTAAGTCCGGTTTTAGATTCCGATGCTTCACTACAGGTTTTCTGTATCCATTGGACCTTCTTATTGACGATGAAACACAGAGTTTGCATCCGAATTTAATAAAAAAGGCACAATGCCGAATAAAGTACAAGAGCGCTGACACTATTACTTTCTATGATTTGAACATCTCCTGTGAGTCCAGTTTTAGATTCCGATTCTTCACTTCAGGTTTACTGTATCCCTTGGACCTTCTTATTGACGATGAGACACAGAAATTGCATCCGAATTTAATACAAAAGGCACAATGGCGACTTAAGTACAAGAGGACTGACACTCTCACTTTCCATGATTTGAACCTCTCCTATGAGTCCAGTTTTAGATTCCGATGCTTCACTTCAGGTTTACTGTGTACCTTGCACCTTCTTATTTACGATGAGACACAGAAAATGCATCGGAATTAAATATGAATGGCACAATGCCGACTTAAGTACAAGAGGACTGACACTCTCACTTTCCATGATTTGAACCTCTCCTGTGAGTCCAGTTTTAGATTCCGATTCTTCACTTCAGGTTTACTGTATCCCTTGGACTTTCTTATTGACGATGAAACACAGAAATTGCATCCGAATTTAATACAAAAGGCACAATACCGACTTAGTACAACAGGAGTCAGTCGCTAACTTTCTATGATTTGAACTTCTCCTGTGAGTCCAGTTTTAGATTCCGATACTTCACTTCAGGTTTACTGTATACCTTGAACCTTCATATTGACGATGAAACACAGAGTTTGCATCCGAATTTAATACAAAAGGCACAATGCCGAATAAAGTACAAGAGCGCTGACACTATAACTTTCTATGATTTGAACATCTCCTGTGAGTCCAGTTTTAGATTCCGATGCTTCACTTCAGGTTTACTGTATCCCTTGGACCTTCTTATTGACGATGAAACACAGAAATTGCATCCGAATTTAATACAAAAGGCACAATGGCGACTTATGTACAAGAGGACTGACACTCTCACATTCCATGATTTGAACCTCTCCTGTGAGTCCAGTTTTAGATTCCGAAGCTTCACTTCAGGTTTACTGTATACCTTGCACCTTCTTATTGACGATGAAACACAGAAATTGCATCGGAATTAAATTCTAAAGGCACAATGCCGACTTCAGTACAAGAGGACTGACACTCTCACTTTCTCTGATTTGAACCTCTCCTGTGAGTCCAGTTTTGGATTCCGATGCTTCACTTCCGGTTTACTGTATCCCTTGGACCTTCTTATTGACGATGAAACACTGAAATTGAATCCGAAGTATATACAAATGGCATAATGTCGACTTAATTACAAGAGGACTGACACTCTCACTTTCTATGATTTGAACCTCTCCTGTGAGTCCAGTTTTTGATTCCGATGCTTCACTACAGGTATACTGTATTCCTTGGAACTTCTTATTGACGATGAAACACAGAAATTGAATCCGATTTAATACAAATGGCACAATGCCGACTTAAGTACAAGAGGACTAACACTCTCACTTTCTATGATTTGAACCTCTCCTGTGAGTCCAGTTTTAGCTTCTGATGCTTCACTTCAGGTTTACTGTATCCCTTGGACATTCTTGTTGATGATGAAACACAGAAATTGCATCCGAATTTAATACAAAATCACAATACCGACTTAGGTACAAGAGGAGTGACACTATAACTTTCTATGATTTGAAACTCTCCTATGAGTCCACTTTTAGATTCCCATGCTTCACTTCAGGTTTACTGTATCCCTTGGTCCTTCTTATTGACGAAGAAACACAGAAATTGCATCCGAATTTAATACAAAAGGCACAATGGCGACTTAAGCACAAGACGACTGACACTCTCACTTTCCATGATTTGAACCTCTCCTGTGAGTCCAGTTTTAGATTCCGATGCTTCACTTCAGGTTTACTGTATCCCTTGGACCTTCTTATTGACGATTAAACACAGAAATTGCACCCGAATTTAATACAAAAGGCACAATGCCGACTTATGTAAAAGAGCACTGACACTCCCACATTCTATGATTTGATCCATTCCTGTGGGTCCAGTTTTAGATTCCGATGCTTCATTTAGGGTATACTGTATCCCTTGGACCTTCTTATTGACGATGAAACACAGAAATTGCATCCCAATTTAATACAAAAGGCACAATACCGACTTATGTACAAGAGGAGTGACACTCTAACTTTCTATGATTTGAATATCTCCTGTGAGTCCAGTTTTAGATTCCGATGCTTCACTACAGGTTTTCTGTATCCATTGGACCTTCTTATTGACGATGAAACACAGAAATTGCATCCGAATTCAATACAAATGGCACAATGGCGTCTTAAGTACAAGAGGACTGACACTCTCACTTTCTATGATTTGAACCATTCCTGTAAGTCCAGTTTTAGATTCCGATGCTTCACTTCAGGTTTACTGTATCCCTTGGACCTTCTTATTGACGATGAAACACAGAAATTGAATCCGATTTAATACAAAAGTCACAATACCGACTTAGGTACAAGAGGAGTGACACTATAACTTTCTATGATTTGAAACTCTCCTATGAGTCCACTTTTAGATTCCCATGCTTCACTTCAGGTTTACTGTATCCCTTGGACTTTCTTATTGACGAAGAAACACAGATATTGCATCCGATTTAATACAAATGGCACAATGACGACATAAGTACAAGAGGATTAACACTCTCACTTTCTATGATTTGAACCTCTCCTGTGAATCCAGTTTTAGATTCCGATGCTTCACTTTAGGTTTACTGTATACCTTGCACCTTCTTATTGACGATGGAACACAGAAATTGCTTCGGAATTAAATTGAAAAGGCACAATGCCGACTTAAGCACAAGAGGACTGACACTCTAATTTTCTATAATTTGAAGCTCTCCTGTGAGTCCAGTTTCTGATTCCGATGCTTCACTTCAGGTTTACTGTATCCCTTGGACCTCCTTATTGACGATGAAACACAGATATTGCATCGGAATTTAAAACAAAAGTCACAATACCGACTTAGGTACAAGAGGAGTGACACTATAACTTTCTATGATTTGAAACTCTCCTGTGAGTCCAGTTTTAGATTCCGATGCTTCACTTCAGGTTTACTGCATCCGTTGGACCTTCTTATAGACGATGAAACACAGAAATTGCATCCGAATTTAATACAAATGGCACAATGCCGTCTTAAGTACAAGAGGACTGACACTCTCACTTTCTATGATTTGAACCCCTCCTGTAAGTCCAGTTTTAGATTCCGATGCTTCACTACAGGTTTTCTGTATCCATTGGACCTTCTTATTGACGATGAAACACAGAGTTTGCATCCGAATTTAATAAAAAAGGCACAATGCCGAATAAAGTACAAGAGCGCTGACACTATGACTTTCTATGATTTGAACATCTCCTGTGAGTCCAGTTTTAGATTCCGATGCTTCACTTCAGGTTTACTGTATCCCTTGGACCTTCTTATTGACGATGAAACACAGAAATTGCATCCGAATTTAATACAAAAGGCACAATGGCGACTTAAGTACAAGAGGACTGACACTCTCACTTTCCATGATTTGAACCTCTCCTATGAGTCCAGTTTTAGATTCCGATGCTTCACTTCAGGTTTACTGTGTACCTTGCACCTTCTTATTTACGATGAGACACAGAAAATGCATCGGAATTTAATACGAATGGCACAATGCCGACTTAAGTACAAGAGGACTGACACTCTCACTTTCCATGATTTGAACCTCTCCTGTGAGTCCAGTTTTAGATTCCGATGCTTCACTTCAGGTTTACTGTATCCCTTGGACTTTCTTATTGACGATGAAATACAGAAATTGCATCCGAATTTAATACAAAAGGCACAATACCGACTTAAGTACAACAGGAGTGAGTCGCTAACTTTCTATGATTTGAACTTCTCCTGTGAGTCCAGATTTAGATTCCGATGCTTCACTTCAGGTTTACTGTATACCTTGCACCTTCATATTGACGATGAAACACAGAGTTTGCATCCGAATTTAATACAAAAGGCACAATGCCGAATAAAGTACAAGAGCGCTGACACTATAACTTTCTATGATTTGAACATCTCCTGTGAGTCCAGTTTTAGATTCCGAAGCTTCACTTCAGGTTTACTGTATACCTTGCACCTTCTTATTGACGATGAAACACAGAAATTGCATCGGAATTAAATTCAAAGGGCACAATGCCGACTTCAGTACAAGAGGACTGACACTCTCACTTTCTATGATTTGAACCTCTCCTGTGAGTCCAGTTTTGGATTCCGATGCTTCACTTCTGGTTTACTGTATCCCTTGGACCTTCTTATTGACGATGAAACACTGAAATTGAATCCGAAGTATATACAAATGGCATAATGTCGACTTAATTACAAGAGGACTGACACTCTCACTTTCTATGATTTGAACCTCTCCTGTGAGTCCAGTTTTAGATTCCGATGCTTCACTACAGGTATACTGTATTCCTTGGACCTTCTTATTGACGATGAAACACAGAAATTGCATCCGATTTAATACAAATGGCACAATGACGACATAAGTACAAGAGGATTAACACTCTCACTTTCTATGATTTGAACCTCTCCTGTGAGTCCAGTTTTAGATTCCGATGCTTCACTTCAGGTGTACTGTATCCCTTGGACCTTCTTAATGACGATGAAACACAGAAATTTCATCCAAATTTAATACAAAAGGCACAATGGCGACTGAAGTACAAGAGGACTGACACTCTCACATTCCATGATTTGAACCTCACCTGTGAGTCCAGTTTTAGATTCCGAAGGTTCACTTCAGGTTTACTGTATACCTTGCACCTTCTTATTGACGATGAAACACAGAAATTGCATCGGAATTAAATTCAAAAGGCACAATGCCGACTTCAGTACAAGAGGACTGACACTCTCACTTTCTATGATTTGAACCTCTCCTGTGAGTCCAGTTTTGGATTCCGATGCTTCACTTCTGGTTTACTGTATCCCTTGGACCTTCTTATTGACGATGAAACACTGAAATTGAATCCGAAGTATATACAAATGGCATAATGTCGACTTAATTACAAGAGGACTGACACTCTCACTTTCTATGATTTGAACCTCTCCTGTGAGTCCAGTTTTAGCTTCTGATGCTTCACTTCAGGCTTACTGTATACCTTGCTACTTCTTATTGACGATGGAACACAGAAATTGCTTCGGAATTAAATTGAAAAGGCACAATACCGACTTAAGTACAAGAGGAGTGACACTCTAACTTTCTATGATTTGAACCTCTCCTCTGAGTCCAGCTTTAGATTCCGATGCTTCACTTCAGGTTTACTGTATCCCTTGGACATTCTTATTGACGATGAAACACAGAAATTGCATCCGAATTTAATACAAAAGTCACAATACCGACTTAGGTACAAGAGGAGTGACACTATAACTTTCTATGATTACAAACCCTCCTGTGAGTCCAGTTTTAGATTCCGATGCTTCACTTCAGGTTTACTGTATCCGTTGGACCTTCTTATAGACGATGAAACACAGAAATTGCATCCGAATTTAATACAAATGGCACAATGCCGTCTTAAGTACAAGAGGACTGACACTCTCACTTTCTATGATTTGAACCCCTCCTGTAAGTCCAGTTTTAGATTCCGATGCTTCACTACTGGTTTTCTGTATCCATTGGACCTTCTTATTGACGATGAAACACAGAGTTTGCATCCGAATTTAATAAAAAAGGCACAATGCCGAATAAAGTACAAGAGTGCTGACACTATAACTTTCTATGATTTGAACATCTCCTGTGAGTCCAGTTTTAGATTCCGATGCTTCACTTCAGGTTTACTGTATCCCTTGGACCTTCTTATTGACGATGAAACACAGAAATTGCATCCGAATTTAATACAAAAGGCACAATGGCGACTTAAGTACAAGAGGACTGACACTCTTACTTTCCATGATTTGAACCTCTCCTATGAGTCCAGTTTTAGATTCCGATGCTTCACTTCAGGTTTACTGTGTACCTTGCACCTTCTTATTTACGATGAGACACAGAAAATGCATCGGAATTTAATACGAATGGCACAATGCCGACTTAAGTACAAGAGGACTGACACTCTCACTTTCCATGATTTGAACCTCTCCTGTGAGTCCAGTTTTAGATTCCGATGCTTCACTTCAGGTTTACTGTATCCCTTGGACTTTCTTATTGACGATGAAACACAGATATTGCATCCGAATTTAATACAAAAGGCACAATACCGACTTAAGTACAACAGGAGTGAGTCGCTAACTTTCTATGATTTGAACTTCTCCTGTGAGTCCAGTTTTAGATTCCGATGCTTCACTTCAGGTTTACTGTATCCCTTGGACCTTCTTGTAGACGATGAAACACAGAAATTGCATCCGAATTTAATACAAATGGCACAATGCTGTCTTAAGTACAAGAGGACTAACACTCTCACTTTCTATGATTTGAACCTCTCCTGTAAGTCCAGTTTTAGATTCCGATGCTTCACTACAGGTTTTCTGTATCCATTGGACCTTCTTATTGACGATGAAACACAGAAATTGCATCCGAATTCAATACAAATGGCACAATGGCGTCTTAAGTACAAGAGGACTGACACTCTCACTTTCTATGATTTGAACCCCTCCTGTAAGTCCAGTTTTAGATTCCGATGCTTCACTTCAGGTTCACTGTATCCCTTGGACCTTCTTATTTACGATGAGACACAGAAAATGCATCGGAATTTAATACGAATGGCACAATGCCGACTTAAGTACAAGAGGACTGACACTCTCACTTTCCACGATTTGAACCTCTCCTGTGAGTCCAGTTTTAGATTCCGATGCTTCACTTCAGGTTTACTGTACCCCTTGGACCTTCTTATTGACGATGAAACACAGAAATTGCATCCGAATTTAATACAAAAGGCACAATGGCGACTTATGTACAAGAGGACTGACACTCTCACATTCCATGATTTGAACCTCTCCTGTGAGTCCAGTTTTGGATTCCGATGCTTCACTTCTGGTTTACTGTATCCCTTGGACCTTCTTATTGACGATGAAACACTGAAATTGAATCCGAAGTATATACAAATGGCATAATGTCGACTTAATTACAAGAGGACTGACACTCTCACTTTCTATGATTTGAACCTCTCCTGTGAGTCCAGTTTTTGATTCCGATGCTTCACTACAGGTATACTGTATTCCTTGGAACTTCTTATTGACGATGAATCACAGAAATTGAATCCGATTTAATACAAAAGTCACAATACCGACTTAGGTACAAGAGGAGTGACACTATAACTTTCTATGATTTGAAACACTCCTATGAGTCCACTTTTAGATTCCCATGCTTCACTTCAGGTTTACTGTATCCCTTGGACCTTCTTATTGACGAAGAAACACAGATATTGCATCCGATTTAATACAAATGGCACAATGACGACATAAGTACAAGAGGATTAACACTCTCACTTTCTATGATTTGAACCTCTCCTGTGAGTCCAGTTTTAGCTTCTGATGCTTCACTTCAGGCTTACTGTATACCTTGCTACTTCTTATTGACGATGAAACACAGAAATTGCATCGGAATTAAATTCAAAAAGCACAATGCCGACTTAAGTACAAGAGGACTGACACTCTAAATTTCTATGAGTTGAACCTCTCCTGTGAGTCCAGTTTTAGATTCCGATGCTTCACTTCAGGTTTACTGTATCCCTTGGACCTTCTTATTGACGATGAGCCACAGAAATTGCATCAGAATTTAATACAAATGGCACAATGCCGACTTAAGTACAAGAGGACTAACACTCTCACTTTCTATGATTTGAACCTCTCCTGTGAATCCAGTTTTAGATTCCGATGCTTCACTTCAGGTTTACTGTATACCTTGCACCTTCTTATTGATGATGGAACACAGAAATTGCTTCGGAATTAAATTGAAAAGGCACAATGCCGACTTAAGCACAAGAGGACTGACTCTCTAATTTTCTATGATTTGAAGCTCTCCTGTGAGTCCAGTTTCAGATTCCGATGCTTCACTTCAGGTTTACTGTATCCCTTGGACCTCCTTATTGACGATGAAACACAGATATTGCATCGGAATTTAATACAAAAGGCACAATACCGACTTAAGTACAAGAGGAGTGACACTCTAACTTTCTATGATTTGAACCTCTCCTCTGAGTCCAGTTTTAGATTCCGATGCTTCACTTCAGGTTTACTGTATCCCTTGGACATTCTTATTGACGATGAAACACAGAAATTGCATCCGAATTTAATACAAATGGCACAATGCCGTCTTAAGTACAAGAGGACTGACACTCTCACTTTCTATGATTTGAACCCCTCCTGTAAGACCAGTTTTAGATTCCGATGCTTCACTACAGGTTTTCTGTATCCATTGGACCTTCTTATTGACGATGAAACACAGAGTTTGCATCCGAATTTAATAAAAAAGGCACAATGCCGAATAAAGTACAAGAGCGCTGACACTATAACTTTCTATGATTTGAACATCTCCTGTGAGTCCAGTTTTAGATTCCGATGCTTCACTTCAGGTTTACTGTATCCCTTGGACCTTCTTATTGACGATGAAACACAGAAATTGCATCCGAATTTAATACAAAAGGCACAATGGCGACTTAAGTACACGAGGACTGACACTCTCACTTTCCATGATTTGAACCTCTCCTATGAGTCCAGTTTTAGATTCCGATGCTTCACTTCAGGTTTACTGTGTACCTTGCACCTTCTTATTTACGATGTGACACAGAAAATGCATCGGAATTTAATACGAATGGCACAATGCCGACTTAAGTACAAGAGGACTGACACTCTCACTTTCCATGATTTGAACCTCTCCTGTGAGTCCAGTTTTAGTTTCCGATGCTTCACTTCAGGTTTACTGTATCCCTTGGACTTTCTTATTGACGATGAAACACAGAAATTGCATCCGAATTTAATACAAAAGGCACAATACCGACTTAAGTACAACAGGAGTGAGTCGCTAACTTTCTATGATTTGAACTTCTCCTGTGAGTCCAGTTTTAGATTCCGATGCTTCACTTCAGGTTTACTGTATACCTTGCACCTTCATATTGACGATGAAACACAGAGTTTGCATCCGAATTTAATACAAAAGGCACAATGCCGAATAAAGTACAAGAGCGCTGACACTATAACTTTCTATGATTTGAACATCTCCTGTGAGTCCAGTTTTAGATTCCGAAGCTTCACTTCAGGTTTACTGTATACCTTGCACCTTCTTATTGACGATGAAACACAGAAATTGCATCGGAATTAAATTCAAAGGGCACAATGCCGACTTCAGTACAAGAGGACTGACACTCTCACTTTCTATGATTTGAACCTCTCCTGTGAGTCCAGTTTTGGATTCCGATGCTTCACTTCTGGTTTACTGTATCCCTTGGACCTTCTTATTGACGATGAAACACTGAAATTGAATCCGAAGTATATACAAATGGCATAATGTCGACTTAATTACAAGAGGACTGACACTCTCACTTTCTATGATTTGAACCTCTCCTGTGAGTCCAGTTTTAGATTCCGATGCTTCACTACAGGTATACTGTATTCCTTGGACCTCCTTATTGACGATGAAACACAGAAATTGCATCCGATTTAATACAAATGGCACAATGACGACATAAGTACAAGAGGATTAACACTCTCACTTTCTATGATTTGAACCTCTCCTGTGAGTCCAGTTTTAGATTCCGATGCTTCACTTCAGGTGTACTGTATCCCTTGGACCTTCTTAATGACGATGAAACTCAGAAATTTCATCCAAATTTAATACAAAAGGCACAATGGCGACTGAAGTACAAGAGGACTGACACTCTCACATTCCATGATTTGAACCTCTCCTGTGAGTCCAGTTTTAGATTCCGAAGGTTCACTTCAGGTTTACTGTATACCTTGCACCTTCTTATTGACGATGAAACACAGAAATTGCATCGGAATTAAATTCAAAAGGCACAATGCCGACTTCAGTACAAGAGGACTGACACTCTCACTTTCTATGATTTGAACCTCTCCTGTGAGTCCAGTTTTGGATTCCGATGCTTCACTTCTGGTTTACTGTATCCCTTGGACCTTCTTATTGACGATGAAACACTGAAATTGAATCCGAAGTATATACAAATGGCATAATGTCGACTTAATTACAAGAGGACTGACACTCTCACTTTCTATGATTTGAACCTCTCCTGTGAGTCCAGTTTTAGATTCCGTTGCTTCACTACAGGTATACTGTATTCCTTGGACCTTCTTATTGACGATGAAACACAGAAATTGCATCCGATTTAATACAAATGGCACAATGACGACATAAGTACAAGAGGATTAACACTCTCACTTTCTATGATTTGAACCTCTCCTGTGAGTCCAGTTTTAGCTTCTGATGCTTCACTTCAGGCTTACTGTATACCTTGCTACTTCTTATTGACGATGAAACACAGAAATTGCATCGGAATTAAATTCAAAAAGCACAATGCCGACTTAAGTACAAGAGGACTGACACTCTAAATTTCTATGAGTTGAACCTCTCCTGTGAGTCCAGTTTTAGATTCCGATGCTTCACTTCAGGTTTACTGTATCCCTTGGACCTTCTTATTGACGATGAGCCACAGAAATTGCATCCGAATTTAATACAAATGGCACAATGCCGACTTAAGTACAAGAGGACTAACACTCTCACTTTCTATGATTTGAACCTCTCCTGTGAATCCAGTTTTAGATTCCGATGCTTCACTTCAGGTTTACTGTATACCTTGCACCTTCTTATTGATGATGGAACACAGAAATTGCATCGGAATTAAATTGAAAAGGCACAATGCCGACTTAAGCACAAGAGGACTGACACTCTAATTTTCTATGATTTGAAGCTCTCCTGTGAGTCCAGTTTCAGATTCCGATGCTTCACTTCAGGTTTACTGTATCCCTTGGACCTCCTTATTGACGATGAAACACAGATATTGCATCGGAATTTAATACAAAAGGCACAATACCGACTTAAGTACAAGAGGAGTGACACTCTAACTTTCTATGATTTGAACCTCTCCTCTGAGTCCAGTTTTAGATTCCGATGCTTCACTTCAGGTTTACTGTATCCCTTGGACATTCTTATTGACGATGAAACACAGAAATTGCGTCCGAATTTAATACAAAAGTCACAATACCGACTTAGGTACAAGAGGAGTGACACTATAACTTTCTATGATTTGAAACTCTCCTGTGAGTCCAGTTTTAGATTCCGATGCTTCACTTCAGGTTTACTGTATCCGTTGGACCTTCTTATAGACGATGAAACACAGAAATTGCATCCGAATTTAATACAAATGGCACAATGCCGTCTTAAGTACAAGAGGACTGACACTCTCACTTTCTATGATTTGAAACCCTCCTGTAAGTCCAGTTTTAGACTCCGATGCTTCACTACAGGTTTTCTGTATCCATTGGACCTTCTCATTGACGATGAAACACAGAGTTTGCATCCGAATTTAATAAAAAAGGCACAATGCCGAATAAAGTACAAGAGCGCTGACACTATAACTTTCTATGATTTGAACATCTCCTGTGAGTCCAGTTTTAGATTCCGATGCTTCACTTCAGGTTTACTGTATCCCTTGGACCTTCTTATTGACGATGAAACACAGAAATTGCATCCGAATTTAATACAAAAGGCACAATGGCGACTTAAGTACAAGAGGACTGACACTCTCACTTTCCATGATTTGAACCTCTCCTATGAGTCCAGTTTTAGATTCCGATGCTTCACTTCAGGTTTACTGTGTACCTTGCACCTTCTTATTTACGATGAGACACAGAAAATGCATCGGAATTTAATACGAATGGCACAATGCCGACTTAAGTACAAGAGGACTGACACTCTCACTTTCCATGATTTGAACCTCTCCTGTGAGTCCAGTTTTAGATTCCGATGCTTCACTTCTGGTTTACTGTATCCCTTGGACTTTCTTATTGACGATGAAACACAGAAATTGCATCTGAATTTAATACAAAAGGCACAATACCGACTTAAGTACAACAGGAGTGAGTCGCTAACTTTCTATGATTTGAACTTCTCCTGTGAGTCCAGTTTTAGATTCCGATGCTTCACTTCATGTGTACTGTATACCTTGCACCTTCATATTGACGATGAAACACAGAGTTTGCATCCGAATTTAATACAAAAGGCACAATGGCGAATAAAGTACAAGAGCGCTGACACTATAACTTTCTATGATTTGAACATCTCCTGTGAGTCCAGTTTTAGATTCCGATGCTTCACTTCAGGTTTACTGTATACCTTGCACCTTCTTATTGACGATGAAACACAGAAATTGCATCGGAATTAAATTCAAAGGGCACAATGCCGACTTCAGTACAAGAGGACTGACACTCTCACTTTCTATGATTTGAACCTCTCCTTTGAGTCCAGTTTTGGATTCCGATGCTTCACTTCTGGTTTACTGTATCCCTTGGACCTTCTTATTGACGATGAAACACTGAAATTGAATCCGAAGTATATACAAATGGCATAATGTCGACTTAATTACAAGAGGACTGACACTCTCACTTTCTATGATTTGAACCTCTCCTGTGAGTCCAGTTTTAGATTCCGATGCTTCACTACAGGTATACTGTATTCCTTGGACCTTCTTATTGACGATGAAACACAGAAATTGCATCCGATTTAATACAAATGGCACAATGACGACATAAGTACAAGAGGATTAACACTCTCACTTTCTATGATTTGAACCTCTCCTGTGAGTCCAGTTTTAGATTCCGATGCTTCACTTCAGGTGTACTGTATCCCTTGGACCTTCTTAATGACGATGAAACACAGAAATTTCATCCAAATTTAATACAAAAGGCACAATGGCGACTGAAGTACAAGAGTATTAACACTCTCACTTTCTATGATTTGAACCTCTCCTGTGAGTACAGTTTTAGCTTCTGATGCTTCACTTCAGGCTTACTGTATACCTTGCTACTTCTTATTGACGATGAAACACAGAAATTGCATCGGAATTAAATTCAAAAAGCACAATGCCGACTTAAGTACAAGAGGACTGACACTCTAAATTTCTATGAGTTGAACCTCTCCTGTGAGTCCAGTTTTAGATTCCGATGCTTCACTTCAGGTTTACTGTATCCCTTGGACCTTCTTATTGACGATGAGCCACAGAAATTGCATCCGAATTTAATACAAATGGCACAATGCCGACTTAAGTACAAGAGGACTAACACTCTCACTTTCTATGATTTGAACCTCTCCTGTGAATCCAGTTTTAGATTCCGATGCTTCACTTCAGGTTTACTGTATACCTTGCACCTTCTTATTGATGATGGAACACAGAAATTGCTTCGGAATTAAATTGAAAAGGCACAATGCCGACTTAAGCACAAGAGGACTGACACTCTAATTTTCTATGATTTGAAGCTCTCCTGTGAGTCCAGTTTCAGATTCCGATGCTTCACTTCAGGTTTACTGTATCCCTTGGACCTCCTTATTGACGATGAAACACAGATATTGCATCGGAATTTAATACAAAAGGCACAATACCGACCTAAGTACAAGAGGAGTGACACTCTAACTTTCTATGATTTGAACCTCTCCTCTGAGTCCAGTTTTAGATTCCGATGCTTCACTTCAGGTTTACTGTATCCCTTCGACATTCTTATTGACGATGAAACACAGAAATTGCATCCGAATTTAATGCAAAATTCACAATACCGAATAGGTACAAGAGGAGTGACACTATAACTTTCTATGATTTGAAACTCTCCTGTGAGTCCAGTTTTAGATTCCGATGCTTCACTTCAGGTTTACTGTATCCGTTGGACCTTCTTATAGACGATGAAACACAGAAATTGCATCCGAATTTAATACAAATGGCACAATGCCGTCTTAAGTACAAGAGGACTGACACTCTCACTTTCTATGATTTGAAACCCTCCTGTAAGTCCAGTTTTAGATTCCGATGCTTCACTACAGGTTTTCTGTATCCATTGGACCTTCTTATTGACGATGAAACACAGAGTTTGCATCCGAATTTAATAAAAAAGGCACAATGCCGAATAAAGTACAAGAGCGCTGACACTATAAGTTTCTATGATTTGAACATCTCCTGTGAGTCCAGTTTTAGATTCCGATGCTTCACTTCAGGTTTACTGTATCCCTTGGACCTTCTTATTGACGATGAAACACAGAAATTGCATCCGAATTTAATACAAAAGGCACAATGGCGACTTAAGTACAAGAGGACTGACACTCTCACTTTCCATGATTTGAACCTCTCCTATGAGTCCAGTTTTAGATTCCGACGCTTCACTTCAGGTTTACTGTGTACCTTGCACCTTCTTATTTACGATGAGACACAGAAAATGCATCGGAATTTAATACGAATGGCACAATGCCGACTTAAGTACAAGAGGACTGACACTCTCACTTTCCATGATTTGAACCTCTCCTGTGAGTCCAGTTTTAGATTCCGATGCTTCACTTCTGGTTTACTGTATCCCTTGGACTTTCTTATTGACGATGAAACACAGAAATTGCATCCGAATTTAATACAAAAGGCACAATACCGACTTAAGTACAACAGGAGTGAGTCGCTAACTTTCTATGATTTGAACTTCTCCTGTGAGTCCAGTTTTAGATTCCGATGCTTCACTTCAGGTTTACTGTATACCTTGCACCTTCATATTGACGATGAAACACAGAGTTTGCATCCGAATTTAATACAAAAGACACAATGCCGAATAAATACAAGAGCGCTGACACTATAACTTTCTATGATTTGAACATCTCCTGTGAGTCCAGTTTTAGATTCCGATGCTTCACTTCTGGTTTACTGTATCCCTTGGACCTTCTTATTGACGATGAAACACTGAAACTGAATCCGAAGTATATACAAATGGCATAATGTCGACTTAATTACAAGAGGACTGACACTCTCACTTTCTATGATTTGAACCTCTCCTGTGAGTCCAGTTTTAGATTCCGATGCTTCACTACAGGTATACTGTATTCCTTGGACCTTCTTATTGACGATGAAACACAGAAATTGCATCCGATTTAATACAAATGGCACAATGACGACATAAGTACAAGAGGATTAACACTCTCACTTTCTATGATTTGAACCTCTCCTGTGAGTCCAGTTTTAGCTTCTGATGCTTCACTTCAGGCTTACTGTATACCTTGCTACTTCTTATTGACGATGAAACACAGAAATTGCATCGAAATTAAATTCAAAAAGCACAATGCCGACTTAAGTACAAGAGGACTGACACTCTAAATTTCTATGAATTGAACCTCTCCTGTGAGTCCAGTTTTAGATTCCGACGCTTCACTACAGGTTTACTGTATCCCTTGGACCTTCTTATTGACGATGAGCCACAGAAATTGCATCCGAATTTAATACAAATGGCACAATGCCGACTTAAGTACAAGAGGACTAACACTCTCACTTTCTATGATTTGAACCTCTCCTGTGAGTCCAGTTTTAGATTCCGATGCTTCACTTCAGGTTTACTGTATACCTTGCACCTTCTTATTGACGATGGAACACAGAAATTGCTTCGGAATTAAATTGAAAAGGCACAATGCCGACTTAAGCACAAGAGGACTGACACTCTAATTTTCTATGATTTGAAGCTCTCCTGTGAGTCCAGTTTCAGATTCCGATGCTTCACTTCAGGTTTACTGTATCCCATGGACCTCCTTATTGACGATGAAACACAGATATTGCATCGGAATTTAATACAAAAGGCACAATACCGACTTAAGTACAAGAGGAGTGACACTCTAAATTTCTATGATTTGAACCTCTCCTCTGAGTCCAGTTTTAGATTGCGATGCTTCACTTCAGGTTTACTGTATCCCTTGGACCTTCTTATTGACGATGAAACACAGAAATTGCATCCGAATTTAATACAAAAGTCACAATACCGACTTAGGTACAAGAGGAGTGACACTATAACTTTCTATGATTTGAACATCTCCTGTGAGTCCAGTTTTAGATTCCGATGCTTCACTTCAGGTTTACTGTATCCCTTGGACCTTCTTATTGACGATGAAACACAGAAATTGCATCCGAATTCAATACAAAAGGCACAATGGCGACTTAAGTACACGAGGACTGACACTCTCACTTTCCATGATTAGAACCTCTCCTATGAGTCCGGTTTTAGATTCCGATGCTTCACTTCAGGTTTACTGTGTACCTTGCACCTTCTTATTTACGATGAGACACAGAAAATGCATCGGAATTTAATACGAATGGCACAATGCCGACTTAAGTACAAGAGGACTGACACTCTCACTTTCCATGATTTGAACCACTCCTGTGAGTCCAGTTTTAGATTCCGATGCTTCACTTCAGGTTTACTGTATCCCTTGGACTTTCTTATTGACGATGAAACACAGAAATTGCATCCGAATTTAATACAAAAGGCACAATACCGACTTAAGTACAACAGGAGTCAGTTGCTAACTTTCTATGATTTGAACTTCTCCTGTGAGTCCAGTTTTAGATTCCGATGCTTCACTTCAGGTTTACTGTATACCTTGCACCTTCATATTGACGATGAAACACAGAGTTTGCATCCGAATTTAATACAAAAGGCACAATGCCGAATAAAGTACAAGAGCGCTGACACTATAACTTTCTATGATTTGAACATCTCCTGTGAGTCCAGTTTTAGATTCCGAAGCTTCACTTCAGGTTTACTGTATACCCTGCACCTTCTTATTGACGATGAAACACAGAAATTGCATCGGAATTAATTTCAAAGGGCACAATGCCGACTTCAGTACAAGAGGACTGACACTCTCACTTTCTATGATTTGAACCTCTCCTGTGAGTCCAGTTTTGGATTCCGATGCTTCACTTCTGGTTTACTGTATCCCTTGGACCTTCTTATTGACGATGAAACACTGAAATTGAATCCGAAGTATATACAAATGGCATAATGTCGACTTAATTACAAGAGGACTGACACTCTCACTTTCTATGATTTGAACCTCTCCTGTGAGTCCAGCTTTAGATTCCGATGCTTCACTACAGGTATACTGTATTCCTTGGACCTTCGTATTGACGATGAAACACAGAAATTGCATCCGATTTAATACAAATGGCACAATGACGACATAAGTACAAGAGGATTAACACTCTCCCTTTCTATGATTTGAACCTCTCCTGTGAGTCCAGTTTTAGCTTCTGATGCTTCACTTCAGGCTTACTTTATACCTTGCTACTTCTTATTGACGATGAAACACAGAAATTGCATCGGAATTAAATTCAAAAAGCACAATGCCGACTTCAGTACAAGAGGACTGACACTCTAAATTTCTATGAATTGAACCTCTCCCGTGAGTCCAGTTTTAGATTCCGATGCTTCACATCAGGTTTACTGTATCCCTTGGACCTTCTTATTGACGATGAGCCACAGAAATTGCATCCGAATTTAATACAAATGGCACAATGCCGACTTAAGTACAAGAGGACTGACACTCTAATTTTCTATGATTTGAAGCTCTCCTGTGAGTCCAGTTTCAGATTCCGATGCTTCACTTCAGGTTTACTGTATCCCTTGGACCTCCTTATTGACGATGAAACACAGATATTGCATCGGAATTTAATACAAAAGGCACAATACCGACTTAAGTACAAGAGGAGTGACACTCTAACTTTCTATGATTTGAACCTCTCCTCTGAGTCCAGTTTTAGATTCCGATGCTTCACTTCAGGTTTACTGTATCCCTTGGACATTCTTATTGACGATGAAACACAGAAATTGCATCCGAATTTAATACAAATGGCACAATGCCGTCTTAAGTACAAGAGGACTGACACTCTCACTTTCTATGATTTGAACCCCTCCTGTAAGTCCGGTTTTAGATTCCGATGCTTCACTACAGGTTTTCTGTATCCATTGGACCTTCTTATTGACGATGAAACACAGAGTTTGCATCCGAATTTAATAAAAAAGGCACAATGCCGAATAAAGTACAAGAGCGCTGACACTATTACTTTCTATGATTTGAACATCTCCTGTGAGTCCAGTTTTAGATTCCGATGCTTCACTTCAGGTTTACTGTATCCCTTGGACCTTCTTATTGACGATGAAACACAGAAATTGCATCCGAATTTAATACAAAAGGCACAATGGCGACTTAAGTACAAGAGGACTGACACTCTCACTTTCCATGATTTGAACCTCTCCTATGAGTCCAGTTTTAGATTCCGATGCTTCACTTCAGGTTTACTGTGTACCTTGCACATTCTTATTTACGATGAGACGCAGAAAATGCATCGGAATTAAATACGAATGGCACAATGCCGACTTAAGTACAAGAGGACTGACACTCTCACTTTCCATGATTTGAACCTCTCCTGTGAGTCCAGTTTTAGATTCCGATTCTTCACTTCAGGTTTACTGTATCCCTTGGACTTTCTTATTGACGATGAAACACAGAAATTGCATCCGAATTTAATACAAAAGGCACAATACCGACTTAAGTACAACAGGAGTGAGTCGCTAACTTTCTATGATTTGAACTTCTCCTGTGAGTCCAGTTTTAGATTCCGATGCTTCACTTCAGGTTTACTGTATACCTTGAACCTTCATATTGACGATGAAACACAGAGTTTGCATCCGAATTTAATACAAAAGGCACAATGCCGAATAAAGTACAAGAGCGCTGACACTATAACTTTCTATGATTTGAACATCTCCTGTGAGTCCAGTTTTAGATTCCGATGCTTCACTTCAGGTTTACTGTATCCCTTGGACCTTCTTATTGACGATGAAACACAGAAATTGCATCCGAATTTAATACAAAAGGCACAATGGCGACTTATGTACAAGAGGACTGACACTCTCACATTCCATGATTTGAACCTCCCCTGTGAGTCCAGTTTTAGATTCCGAAGCTTCACTTCAGGTTTACTGTATACCTTGCACCTTCTTATTGACGATGAAACACAGAAATTGCATCGGAATTAAATTCTAAAGGCACAATGCCGACTTCAGTACAAGAGGACTGACACTCTCACTTTCTCTGATTTGAACCTCTCCTGTGAGTCCAGTTTTGGATTCCGATGCTTCACTTCCGGTTTACTGTATCCCTTGGACCTTCTTATTGACGATGAAACACTGAAATTGAATCCGAAGTATATACAAATGGCATAATGTCGACTTAATTACAAGAGGACTAACACTCTCACTTTCTACGATTTGAACCTCTCCTGTGAGTCCAGTTTTAGCTTCTGATGCTTCACTTCAGGTTTACTGTATACCTTGCTACTTCTTATTGACGATGAAGCACAGAAATTTCATCGGAATTAAATTCAAAAGGCACAATGCCGACTTAAGTACAAGAGGACTGACACTCTAACTTTCTATGAATTGAACCTCTCCTGTGAGTCCAGTTTTAGATTCCGATGCTTCACTTCAGGTTTACTGTATCCCTTGGACCTTCTTATTGACGAAGAAACACAGAAATTGCATCCGAATTTAATACAAAAGGCACAATGGCGACTTAAGCACAAGACGACTGACACACTCACTTTCCATGATTTGAACCTCTCCTGTGAGTCCAGTTTTAGATTCCGATGCTTCACTTCAGGTTCACTGTATCCCTTGGACCTTCTTATTGACGATTAAACACAGAAATTGCACCCGAATTTAATACAAAAGGCACAATGCCGACTTAAGTAAAAGAGGACTGACACTCCCACATTCTATGATTTGATCCTCTCCTGTGGGTCCAGTTTTAGATTCCGATGCTTCCCTTAAGGTATACTGTATCCCTTGGACCTTCTTATTGACGATGAAACACAGAAATTGCATCCGAATTTAATACAAAAGGCACAATACCGACTTATGTACAAGAGGAGTGACACTCTAACTTTCTATGATTTGAATATCTCCTGTGAGTCCAGTTTTAGATTCCGTTGCTTCACATCAGGTTTACTGTATCCCTTGGACCTTCTTATAGACGATGAAACACAGAAATTGCATCCGAATTTAATACAAATGGCACAATGCTGTCTTAAGTACAAGAGGACTGACACTCTCACTTTCTATGATTTGAACCCCTCCTGTAAGTCCAGTTTTAGATTCCGATGCTTCACTACAGGTTTTCTGTATCCATTGGACCTTCTTATTGACGATGAAACACGGAAATTGCATCCGAATTCAATACAAATGGCACAATGGCGTCTTAAGTACAAGAGGACTGACACTCTCACTTTCTATGATTTGAACCCCTCCTGTAAGTCCAGTTTTAGATTCCGATGCTTCACTTCAGGTTTACTGTATCCCTTGGACCTTCTTATTGACGATGAAACAGAGAAATTGCATCCGAATTTAATACAAAAGGCACAATGGCGACTTAAGTACAAGAGGACTGACACTCTCACTTTCCATGATTTGACCCTCTCCTATGAGTCCAATTTTAGATTCCGATACTTCACTTCAGGTTTACTGTATACCTTGCACCTTCTTATTGACGATGAGACACAGAAATTGCATCGGAATTTAATACGAATGGCACAATGCCGACTTAAGTACAAGAGGACTGACACTCTCACTTTCCACGATTTGAACCTTTCCTGTGAGTCCAGTTTTAAATTCCGATGCTTCACTTCAGGTTTACTGTACCCCTTGGACCTTCTTATTGACGATGAAACACAGAAATTGCATCCGAATTTAATACAAAAGACACAATGGCGACTTATGCACAAGAGGGCTGACACTCTCACATTCCATGATTTGAACCTCTCCTGTGAGTCCAGTTTTGGATTCCGATGCATCACTTCTGGTTTACTGTATCCCTTGGACCTTCTTATTGACGATGAAACACTGAAATTGAATCCGAAGTATATACAAATGGCATAATGTCGACTTAATTACAAGAGGACTGACACTCTCACTTTCTATGATTTGAACCTCTCCTGTGAGTCCAGTTTTTATTCCGATGCTTCACTACAGGTATACTGTATTCCTTGGAACTTCTTATTGACGATGAAACACAGAAATTGAATCCGATTTAATACGAAAGTCACAATACCGACTTAGGTACAAGAGGAGTGACACTATAACTTTCTATGATTTGAAACTCTCCTATGAGTCCACCTTTAGATTCCCATGCTTCACTTCAGGTTTACTGTATCCCTTGGACCTTCTTATTGACGAAGAAACACAGATATTGCATCCGAATTTAATACAAAAGGCACAATGGCGACTTAAGCACAAGACGACTGACACTCTCACTTTCCATGATTTGAACCTCTCCTGTGAGTCGAGTTTTAGATTCCGATGCTTCACTTCAGGTTTACTGTATCCCTTGGACCTTCTTATTGACGATTAAACACAGAAATTGCATTCGAATTTAATACAAAAGGCACAATGCCGACTTAAGTAAAAGAGGACTGACACTCCCACATTCTATGATTTGATCCTCTCCTGTGGGTCCAGTTTTAGATTCCGATGCTTCCCTTAAGGTATACTGTATCCCTTGGACCTTCTTATTGACGATGAAACACAGAAATTGCATCGAATTTAATACAAAAGGCACAATACCGACTTAAGTACAAGAGGAGTGACACTCTCACTTTCTATGATTTGAACCCCTCCTGTAAGTCCAGTTTTAGATTCCGATGCATCACTACAGGTTTTCTGTATCCATTGGACCTTCTTATTGACGATGAAACACAGAAATTGCATCCAAATTTAATACAAATGGTACAATGGCGTCTTAAGTACAAGAGGACTGACACTCTCACTTTCTATGATTTGAACCCCTCCTGTAAGTCCAGTTTTAGATTCCGATGCTTCACTTCAGGTTTACTGTATCCCTTGGACCTTCTTATTGACGATGAAACACAGAAATTGCATCGGAATTTAGTACGAATGGCACAATGCCGACTTAAGTACAAGAGGACTGACACTCTCACTTTCCACGATTTGAACCTCTCCTGTGAGTCCAGTTTTAGATTCCGATGCTTCACTTCAAGTTTACTGTATCCCTTGGACCTTCTTATTGACGATGAAACACAGAAATTGCATCCGAATTTAATACAAAAGCCACAATACCGACTTAAGTACAACAGGAGTGAGTCGCTAACTTTCTATGATTTGAACTTCTCCTGTGAGTCCAGTTTTAGATTCCGATGCTTCACTTCAGGTTTACTGTTTACCTTGCACCTTCATATTGACGATGAAACACAGAAATTGCATCCGAATTTAATACAAATGATATAATGCCGACTTAATAATAAGAGGACTGACACTCTCACTTTCTATGATTTGAACCTCTCCTGTGAGTCCAGTTTTAGATTCCGATGCTTCACTACAGGTGTACTGTATCCCTTGGACCTTCTTAATGACGATGAAACACAGAAATTTCATCCAAATTTAATACAAAATGCACAATGGCGACTTAAGTACAAGAGGACTGACACTCTCACATTCCATGATTTGAACCTCTCCTGTGAGTCCAGTTTTAGATTCCGAAGCTTCACTTCAGGTTTACTGTATACCTTGCACCTTCTTATTGACGATGAAACACAGAAATTGCATCGGAATTAAATTCAAAAGGCACAATGCCGACTTCAGTACAAGAGGACTGACACTCTCACTTTCTATGATTTGAACCTCTCCTGTGAGTCCAGTTTTGGATTCTGATGCTTCACTTCTGGTTTACTGTATCCCTTGGACCTTCTTATTGCCGATGAAACACTGAAACTGAATCTGAAGTATATACAAATGGCATAATGTCGACTTAATTACAAGAGGACTGACACTCTCACTTTCTAAGATTTGAACCTCTCCTGTGAGTCTAGTTTTAGATTCCGATGCTTCACTACAGGTATACTGTATTCCTTGGACCTTCTTATTGACGATGAAACACAGAAATTGCATCCGATTTAATACAAATGGCACAATGACGACATAAGTACAAAAGGACTAACGCTCTCACTTTCTATGATTTGAACCTCTCCTGTGAGTCCTGTTTCAGCTTCTGATGCTTCACTTCAGGTTTACTGTATACCTTGCTACTTCTTATTGACGATGAAACACAGAAATTGCATCGGAATTAAATTCAAAAAGCACAATGCCGACTTAAGTACAAGAGGACTGACTCTCTAAATTTCTATGAATTGAACCTCTCCTGTGAGTCCAGTTATAGATTCCGATGCTTCACTTCAGGTTTACTGTATCCCTTGGACCTTCTTATTGACGATGAGCCACAGAAATCGCACCCGAATTTAATACAAATGGCACAATGCCGACTTAAGTACAAAAGGACTAACACTCTCACTTTCTATGATTTGAACCTCTCCTGTGAGTCCAGTTTTAGATTCCGATGCTTCACTTCAGGTTTACTGTATACCTTGCACCTTCTTATTGACGATGGAACACAGAAATTGCTTCGGAATTAAATTGAAAAGGCACAATGCCGACTTAAGCACAAGAGGACTGACACTCTAATTTTCTATGATTTGAACCTCTCCTGTGAGTCCAGTTTTAGATTCCGATGCTTCACTTCAGGTTTACTGTATCCCTTGGACATTCTTATTGACGATGAAACACAGAAATTGCATCCGAATTTAATACAAAAGTCGCAATACCGACTTAGGTACAAGAGGAGTGACACTATAACTTTCTATGATTTGAAACTCTCCTGTGAGTCCAGTTTTAGATTCCCATGCTTCACTTCAGGTTTACTGTATACGTTGGACCTTCTTATACACGATGAAACACAGAAATTGCATCCGAATTTAATACAAATGGCACAATGCCGTCTTAAGTTCAAGAGGACTGACACTCTCACTTTCTATGATTTGAACCCCTCCTGTAAGTCCAGTTTTAGATTCCGATGCTTCACTACAGGTTTTCTGTATCCATTGGACCTTCTTATTGACGATGAAACACAGAAATTGCATCCGAATTTAATACAAAATCCACAATGGCGACTTAAGTACAAGAGGACTGACACTCTCACTTTCCATGATTTGAACCTCTCCTATGAGTCCAGTTTTAGATTCCGATGCTTCACTTCAGGTTTACTGTATACCTTGCACCTTCTTATTTACGATGAGACACAGAAATTGCATCGGAATTTAATACGAATGGCACAATGCCGACTTAAGTACAAGAGTACTGACACTCTCACTTTCCATGATTTGAACCTCTCCTGTGAGTCCAGTTTTAGATTCCAATGCTTCACTTCAGGTTTACTGTATCCCTTGGACCTTCTTATTGACGATGAAACACAGAAATTACATCCGAATTTAATACAAAACGCACAATACCGACTTAAGTACAACAGGAGTGAGTCGCTAACTTTCTATGATTTGAATTTCTCCTGTGAGTCCAGTTTTAGATTCCGATGCTTCACTTCAGGTTTACTGTATTCCTTGCACCTTCATATTGACGATGAAACACAGAAATTGCATCGGAATTTAATACAAAAGGCACAATGCCGACTTAAGTACAAGAGGACTGACACTCTCACTTTCTATGATTTGAACCTCTCCTGTGAGTCCAGATTTAGATTCCGATGCTTCACTTCAGGTTTACTGTATCCGTTGGACCTTCTTATACACGATGAAACACAGAAATTGCATCCGAATTTAATACAAATGGCACAATGCCGACGTAAGTACAAGAGGACTGACACTCTCACTTTCTATGATTTGAACCCCTCCTGTAAGTCCAGTTTTAGAATCCGATGCTTCACTACAGGTTTTCTGTATCCATTGGACCTTCTTATTGACGATGAAACACAGTTTGCATCCGAATTTAATAAAAAAGGCACAATGCCGAATAAAGTACAAGAGCGCAGACACTATAACTTTCTATGATTTGAACATCTCCTGTGAGTCCAGTTTTAGATTCCGATGCTTCACTTCAGGTTTACTGTATCCCTTGGACCTTCTTATCGACGATGAAACACAGAAATTGCATCCGAATTTAATACAAAAGGCACAATGGCGACTTAAGTAAAAGAGGACTGACACTCTCACTTTCCATGATTTGAACCTCTCCTATGAGTCCAGTTTTAGATTCCGATGCTTCACTTCAGGTGTACTGTATACCTTGCTATTTCTTATTGACGATGAAACACAGAAATTGCATCGGAATTAAATTCAAAAGACACAATGCCGACTTAAGTACAAGAGGACTGACACTCTAACTTTCTATGAATTGAACCTCTCCTGTGAGTCCAGTTTTAGATTCCGATGCTTCACTTCAGGTTTACTGTATCCCTTGGACCTTCTTATTGAAGATGAGCCACAGATATTGCATCCGAATTTAATACAAATGGCACAATGCCGACGTAAGTACAAGAGGACTAACACTCTCACTTTCTATGATTTGAACCTCTCCTGTGAGTCCAGATTTAGATTCCGATGCTTCACTTCAGGTTTACTGTATCCCTTGGACATTCTTATTGACGATGAAACACAGAAATTGCATCCGAATTTAATACAAAAGTCACAATACCGACTTAGGTACAAGAGGAGTGACACTATAACTTTCTATGATTTGAAACTCTCCTGTGAGTCCAGTTTTAGATTCCGATGCTTCACTTCAGGTTTACTGTATCCGTTGGACCTTCTTATACACGATGAAACACAGAAATTGCATCCGAATTTAATACAAATGGCACAATGCCGTCTTAAGTACAAGAGGACTGACACTCTCACTTTCTATGATTTGAACCCCTCCTGTAAGTCCAGTTTTAGATTCCGATGCTTCACTACAGGTTTTCTGTATCCATTGGACCTTCTTATTGACGATGAAACACAGTTTGCATCCGAATTTAATAAAAAAGGCACAATGCCGAATAAAGTACAAGAGCGCAGACACTATAACTTTCTATGATTTGAACATCTCCTGTGAGTCCAGTTTTAGATTCCGATGCTTCACTTCAGGTTTACTGTATCCCTTGGACCTTCTTATCGACGATGAAACACAGAAATTGCATCCGAATTTAATACAAAAGGCACAATGGCGACTTAAGTAAAAGAGGACTGACACTCTCACTTTCCATGATTTGAACCTCTCCTATGAGACCAGTTTTAGATTCCGATGCTTCGCTTCAGGTTTACTGTATACCTTGCACCTTCTTATTTACGATGAGACACAGAAAATGCATCGGAATTTAATACGAATGGCACAATGCCGACTTAAGTACAAGAGGACTGACACTCTCACTTTCCATGATTTGAACCTCTCCTGTGAGTCCAGTTTTAGATTCCGATGCTTCACTTCATGTTTACTGTATCCCTTGGACTTTCTTATTGACGATGAAACACAGAAATTGCATCCGAATTTAATACAAAAGGCACAATACCGACTTAAGGACAACAGGAGTGAGTCGCTAACTTTCTATGATTTGAACTTCTCCTGTGAGTCCAGTTTTAGATTCCGATGCTTCACTTCAGGTTTACTGTATACCGTGCACCTTCATATTGACGATGAAACACAGAGTTTGCATCCGAATTTAATACAAAAGGCACAATGCCGAATAAAGTACAAGAGCGCTGACACTATAATTTTCTATGATTTGAACATCTCCTGTGAGTCCAGTTTTAGATTCCGATGCTTCACTTCAGGTTTACTGCATCCCTTGGACCTTCTTATTGACGATGAAACACAGAAATTGCATCCGAATTTAATACAAAAGGCACAATGGCGACTTAAGTACAAGAGGACTGACACTCTCACATTCCATGATTTGAACCTCTCCTGTGAGTCCAGTTTTAGATTCCGAAGCTTCATTTCAGATTTACTGTATACCTTGCACCTTCTTATTGACGATGAAACACAGAAATTGCATCGGAATTAAATTCAAAAGGCACAATGCCGACTTCAGTACAAGAGGACTGACACTCTCACTTTCTATGATTTGACCTCTCCTGTGAGTCCAGTTTTCTATTCCGATGCTTCACTTCTGGTTTACTGTATCCCTTGGACCTTCTTATTGACGATGAAACACAGAAATTGAATCCGAAGTATATACAAATGGCATAATGTCGACTTAATTACAAGAGGACTGACACTCTCACTTTCTATGATTTGAACCTCTCCTGTGAGTCCAGTTTTAGATTCCGATGCTTCACTATAGGTATACTGTATTCCTTGGACCTTCTTATTGACGATGAAACACAGAAATTGCATCCGATTTAATACAAAAGGCACAATGACGACATAAGTACAAGAGGACTAACACTCTCACTTTCTATGATTTGAACCTCTCCTGTGAGTCCAGGTTTAGACTCCGATGCTTCACTTCAGGTTTACTGTATACCTTGCACCTTCTTATTGACGATGGAGCACAGAAATTGCATCCGAATTAAATTCAAAGGGCACAATGCCGACTTAAGCACAAGAGGACTGACACTCTAACTTTCTATGATTTGAAGCTCTCCTGTGAGTCCAGTTTTAGATTCCGCTGCTTCACTTCAGGTTAACTGTATCCCTTGGACCTCCTTATTGACGATGAAACACAGATATTGCATCGGAATTTAATACAAAAGGCACAATACCGACTTAAGTACAACAGGAGTGACTCTCTAACTTTCTATGATTTGAACCTCTCTTGTGAGTCCAGTTTTAGATTCCGATGCTTCACTTCAGGTTTACTGTATCCCTTGGACATTCTTATTGACGATGAAACACAGAAATTGCATCCGAATTTAATACAAAAGTCACAATACCCACTTAGGTACAAGAAGAGTGACACTATAACTTTCTATGATTTGAAACTCTCCTGTGAGTCCTGTTTTAGATTCCGATGCTTCACTTCAGGTTTACTGTATCCCTTGGACCTTCTTATAGACGATGAAACACAGACATTGCATCCGAATTTAATACAAATGGCACAATGCCGTCTTAAGTACAAGAGGACTGACACTCTCACTTGCAATGATTTGAACCCCTCCTGTTAGTCCAGTTTTAGATTCCGATGCTTCACTACAGGTTTTCTGTATCCATTGGACCTTCTTATTGACGATGAAACACAGAAATTGCATCCGAATTTAATACAAAAGCCACAATGGCGACTTAAGTACAAGAGGACTGACACTCTCACTTTCCATGATTTGAACCTCTCCTATGAGTCCAGTTTTAGATTCCGATGCTTCACTTCAGGTTTACTGTATACCTTGCACCTTCTTATTTACGATGAGACACAGAAATTGCATCGGAATTTAATACGAATGGCACAATGCCGACTTAAGTACAAGAGGACTGACACTCTCACTTTCCATGATTTGAACCTCTCCTGTGAGTCCAGTTTTAGATTCCAATGCTTCACTTCAGGTTTACTGTATCCCTTGGACCTTCTTATTGACGATGAAACACAGAAATTACATTCGAATTTAATACAAAAAGCACAATACCGACTTAAGTACAACAGGAGTGAGTCGCTAACTTTCTATGATTTGAATTTCTCCTGTGAGTCCAGTTTTAGATTCCGATGCTTCACTTCAGGTTTACTGTATTCCTTGCACCTTCATATTGACGATGAAACACAGAAATTGCATCCGAATTTAATACAAATGATATAATGCCGACTTAATTATAAGAGGACTGACACTCTCACTTTCTATCATTTGAACCTCTCCTGTGAGTCCAGTTTTAGATTCCGATGCTTCACTTCAGGTGTACTGTATACCTTGCTATTTCTTATTGACGATGAAACACAGAAATTGCATCGGAATTAAATTCAAAAGACACAATGCCGACTTAAGTACAAGAGGACTGACACTCTAACTTTCTATGAATTGAACCTCTCCTGTGAGTCCAGCTTTAGATTCCGATGCTTCACTTCAGGTTTACTGTATCCCTTGGACCTTCTTATTGACGATGAGCCACAGATATTGCATCCGAATTTAATACAAAAGGCACAATGCCGACGTAAGTACAAGAGGACTAACACTCTCACTTTCTATGATTTGAACCTCTCCTGTGAGTCCAGATTTAGATTCAGATGCTTCACTTCAGGTTTACTGTATAACTTGCACCTTCTTATTGACGATGGAACACAGAAATTGCATCCGAATTAAATTCAAAAGGCACAATGCCGACTTAAGCACAAGAGGACTGACACTCTATTTTTCTATGATTTGAAGCTCTCCTGTGAGTCCAGTTTTAGATTCCGATGCTTCACTTCAGGTTTACTGTATCCCTTGGACATCCTTATTGACGATGAAACACAGATATTGCAACGGAATTTAATACAAAAGGCACAATACCGACTTAAGTACAAGAGGAGTGACACTCTAACTTTCTATGATTTGAACCTCTCCTGTGAGTCCAGTTTTAGATTCCGATGCTTCACTTCAGGTTTACTGTATCCCTTGGACATTCTTACTGACGATGAAACACAGAAATTGCATCCGAATTTAATACAAAAGTCACAATACCGACTTAGGTACAAGAGGAGTGACACTATAACTTTCTGTGATTTGAAACTCTCCTGTGGGTCTAGTTTTAGATTCCGATGCTTCACTTCAGGTTTACTGTATCCCTTGGACCTTCTTATAGACGATGAAACACTGAAATTGCATCCGAATTTAATACAAATGGCACAATGCTGACTTAAGTACAAAAGGACTAACACTCTCACTTTCTATGATTTGAACCTCTCCTGTGAGTCCAGTTTTAGATTCCGATGCTTCACTTCAGGTTTACTGTATCCCTTGGACCATCTTATTGACGATGAGCCACAGAAATTGCATCCGAATTTAATACAAATGGCACAATGCCGACTTAAGTACAAAAGGACTAACACTCTCACTTTCTATGATTTGAACCTCTCCTGTGAGTCCAGTTTTAGATTCCGATGCTTCACTTCAGGTTTACTGTATACCTTGCACATTCTTATTGACGATGGAACACAGAAATTGCTTCGGAATTAAATTGAAAAGGCACAATGCCGACTTAAGCACAAGAGGACTGACACTCTAATTTTCTATGATTTGAACCTCTCCTGTGAGTCCAGTTTTAGATTCTGATGCTTCACTTCAGGTTTACTGTATCCCTTGGACATTCTTATTGACGATGAAACACAGAAATTGCATCCGAATTTAATACAAAAGTCACAATACCGACTTAGGTACAAGAGGAGTGACACTATAACTTTCTATGATTTGAAACTCTCCTGTGAGTCCAGTTTTAGATTCCGATGCTTCACTTCAGGTTTACTGTATCCGTTGGACCTTCTTATACACGATGAAACACAGAAATTGCATCCGAATTTAATACAAATGGCACAATGCCGTCTTAAGTACAAGAGGACTGACACTCTCACTTTCTATGATTTGAACCCCTCCTGTAAGTCCAGTTTTAGATTCCGATGCTTCACTACAGGTTTTCTGTATCCATTGGACCTTCTTATTGACGATGAAACACAGAGTTTGCATCCGAATTTAATAAAAAAGGCACAATGCCGGATAAAGTACAAGAGCGCAGACACTATAACTTTCTATGGTTTGAACATCTCCTGTGAGTCCAGTTTTAGATTCCGATGCTTCACTTCAGGTTTACTGTATCCCTTGGACCTTCTTATTGACGATGAAACACAGAAATTGCATCCGAACTTAATACTCAAGGCACAATGGCGACTTAAGTACAAGAGGACTGACACTCTCACTTTCCATGATTTGAACCTCTCCTATGAGTCCAGTTTTAGATTCCGATGCTTCGCTTCAGGTTTACTGTATACCTTGCACCTTCTTATTTACGATGAGACACAGAAAATGCATCGGAATTTAATACGAATGGCACAATGCCGACTTAAGTACAAGAGGACTGACACTCTCACTTTCCATGATTTGAACCTCTCCTGTGAGTCCAGTTTTAGATTCCGATGCTTCAATTCATGTTTACTGTATCCCTTGGACTTTCTTATTGACGATGAAACACAGAAATTGCATCCGAATTTAATACAAAAGGCACAATACCGACTTAAGGACAGCAGGAGTGAGTCGCTAACTTTCTATGATTTGAACTTCTCCTGTGAGTCCAGTTTTAGATTCCGATGCTTCACTTCAGGTTTACTGTATACCTTGCACCTTCATATTGACGATGAAACACAGAGTTTGCATCCGAATTTAATACAAAAGGCACAATGCCGAATAAAGTACAAGAGCGCTGACACTATAATTTTCTATGATTTGAACATCTCCTGTGAGTCCAGTTTTAGATTCCGATGCTTCACTTCAGGTTTACTGCATCCCTTGGACCTTCTTATTGACGATGAAACACAGAAATTGCATCCGAATTTAATACAAAAGGCACAATGGCGACTTAAGTACAAGAGGACTGACACTCTCACATTCCATGATTTGAACCTCTCCTGTGAGTCCAGTTTTAGATTCCGAAGCTTCATTTCAGGTTTTCTGTATACCTTGCACCTTCTTATTGACGATGAAACACAGAAATTGCATCGGAATTAAATTCAAAAGGCACAATGCCGACTTCAGTACAAGAGGACTGACACTCTCACTTTCTATGATTTGACCTCTCCTGTGAGTCCAGTTTTGGGTTCCGATGCTTCACTTCTGGTTTACTGTATCCCTTGGACCTTCTTATTGACGATGAAACACTGAAATTGAATCCGAAGTATATACAAATGGCATAATGTCGACTTAATTACAAGAGGACTGACACTCTCACTTTCTATGATTTGAACCTCTCCTGTGAGTCCAGTTTTAGATTCCGATGCTTCACTATAGGTATACTGTATTCCTTTCACCTTCTTATTGACGATGAAACACAGAAATTGCATCCGATTTAATACAAAAGGCACAATGACGACATAAGTACAAGAGGACTAACACTCTCACTTTCTATGATTTGAACCTCTCCTGTGAGTCCAGGTTTAGACTCCGATGCTTCACTTCAGGTTTACTGTATACCTTGCACCTTCTTATTGACGATGGAGCACAGAAATTGCATCCGAATTAAATTCAAAAGGCACAATGCCGACTTAAGCACAAGAGGACTGACACTCTAACTTTCTATGATTTGAAGCTCACCTGTGAGTCCAGTTTTAGATTCCGATGCTTCACTTCAGGTTAACTGTATCCCTTGGACCTCCTTATTGACGATGAAACACAGATATTGCATCGGAATTTAATACAAAAGGCACAAAACCGACTTAAGTACAACAGGAGTGACTCTCTAACTTTCTTTGATTTGAACCTCTCCTGTGAGTCCAGTTTTAGATTCCGATGCTTCACTTCAGGTTTACTGTATCCCTTGGACATTCTTATTGACGAAGAAACACAGAAATTGCATCCGAATTTAATACAAAAGTCACAATACCGACTTAGGTACAAGAAGAGTAACACTATAACTTTCTATGATTTGAAACTCTCCTGTGAGTCCTGTTTTAGATTCCGATGCTTCACTTCAGGTTTACTGTATCCCTTGGACCTTCTTATAGACGATGAAACACAGAAATTGCATCCGAATTTAATACAAATGGCACAATGCCGTCTTAAGTACAAGAGGACTGACACTCTCACTTGCAATGATTTGAACCCCTCCTGTTAGTCCAGTTTTAGATTCCGATGCTTCACTACAGGTTATCTGTATCCATTGGACCTTCTTATTGACGATGAAACACAGAAATTGCATCCGAATTTAATACAAAAGCCACAATGGCGACTTAAGTACAAGAGGACTGACACTCTCACTTTCCATGATTTGAACCTCTCCTATGAGTCCAGTTTTAGATTCCGATGCTTCACTTCAGGTTTACTGTATACCTTGCACCTTCTTATTTACGATGAGACACAGAAATTGCATCGGAATTTAAAACGAATGGCACAATGCCGACTTAAGTACAAGAGGACTGACACTCTCACTTTCCATGATTTGAACCTCTCCTGTGAGTCCAGTTTTAGATTCCAATGCTTCACTTCAGGTTTACTGTATCCCTTGGACCTTCTTATTGACGATGAAACACAGAAATTACATCCGAATTTAATACAAAAAGCACAATACCGACTTAAGTACAACAGGAGTGAGTCGCTAACTTTCTATGATTTGAATTTCTCCTGTGAGTCCAGTTTTAGATTCCGATGCTTCACTTCAGGTTTACTGTATTCCTTGCACCTTCATATTGACGATGAAACACAGAAATTGCATCCGAATTTAATACAAATGATATAATGCCGACTTAATTATAAGAGGACTGACACTCTCACTTTCTATCATTTGAACCTCTCCTGTGAGTCCAGTTTTAGATTCCGATGCTTCACTTCAGGTGTACTGTATACCTTGCTATTTCTTATTGACGATGAAACACAGAAATTGCATCGGAATTAAATTCAAAAGACACAATGCCGACTTAAGTACAAGAGGACTGACACTCTAACTTTCTATGAATTGAACCTCTCCTGTGAGTCCAGTTTTAGATTCCGATGCTTCACTTCAGGTTTACTGTATCCCTTGGACCTTCTTATTGACGATGAGCCACAGATATTGCATCCGAATTTAATACAAATGGCACAATGCCGACGTAAGTACAAGAGGACTAACACTCTCACTTTTAATGATTTGAACCTCTCCTGTGAGTCCAGATTTAGATTCCGATGCTTCACTTCAGGTTTACTGTATCCCTTGGGCATTCTTATTGACGATGAAACACAGAAATTGCATCCGAATTTAATACAAAAGTCACAATACCGACTTAGGTACAAGAGGAGTGACACTATAACTTTCTATGATTTGAAACTCTCCTGTGAGTCCAGTTTTAGATTCCGATGCTTCACTTCAGGTTTACTGTATCCGTTGGACCTTCTTATACACGATGAAACACAGAAATTGCATCCGAATTTAATACAAATGGCACAATGCCGTCTTAAGTACAAGAGGACTGACACTCTCACTTTCTATGATTTGAACCCCTCCTGTAAGTCCAGTTTTAGATTCCGATGCTTCACTACAGGTTTTCTGTATCCATTGGACCTTCTTATTGACGATGAAACACAGTTTGCATCCGAATTTAATAAAAAAGGCACAATGCCGAATAAAGTACAAGAGCGCAGACACTATAACTTTCTATGATTTGAACATCTCCTGTGAGTCCAGTTTTAGATTCCGATGCTTCACTTCAGGTTTACTGTATCCCTTGGACCTTCTTATCGACGATGAAACACAGAAATTGCATCCGAATTTAATACAAAAGGCACAATGGCGACTTAAGTACAAGAGGACTGACACTCTCACTTTCCATGATTTGAAACTCTCCTATGAGTCCAGTTTTAGATTCCGATGCTTCGCTTCAGGTTTACTGTATACCTTGCACCTTCGTATTTACGATGAGACACAGAAAATGCATCGGAATTTAATACGAATGGCACAATGCCGACTTAAGGACAACAGGAGTGAGTCGCTAACTTTCTATGATTTGAACTTCTCCTGTGAGTCCAGTTTTAGATTCCGATGCTTCACTTCAGGTTTACTGTATACCTTGCACCTTCATATTGACGATGAAACACAGAGTTTGCATCCGAATTTAATACAAAAGGCACAATGCCGAATAAAGTACAAGAGCGCTGACACTATAATTTTCTATGATTTGAACATCTCCTGTGAGTCCAGTTTTGGATTCCGATGCTTCACTTCAGGTTTACTGCATCCCTTGGACCTTCTTATTGACGATGAAACACAGAAATTGCATCCGAATTTAATACAAAAAGCACAATGGCGACTTAAGTACAAGAGGTCTGACACTCTCACATTCCATGATTTGAACCTCTCCTGTGAGTCCAGTTTTAGATTCCGAAGCTTCATTTCAGGTTTACTGTATACCTTGCACCTTCTTATTGACGATGAAACACAGAAATTGCATCGGAATTAAATTCAAAAGGCACAATGCCGACTTCAGTGCAAGAGGACTGACACTCTCACTTTCTATGATTTGACCTCTCCTGTGAGTCCAGTTTTGGATTCCGATGCTTCACTTCTGGTTTACTGTATCCCTTGGACCTTCTTATTGACGATGAAACACTGAAATTGAATCCGAAGTATATACAAATGGCATAATGTCGACTTAATTACAAGAGGACTGACACTCTCACTTTCTATGATTTGAACCTCTCCTGTGAGTCCAGTTTTAGATTCCGATGCTTCACTATAGGTATACTGTATTCCTTGGACCTTCTTATTGACGATGAAACACAGAAATTGCATCCGATTTAATACAAAAGGCACAATGACGACATAAGTACAAGAGGACTAACACTCTCACTTTCTATGATTTGAACCTCTCCTGTGAGTCCAGGTTTAGACTCCGATGCTTCACTTCAGGTTTACTGTATACCTTGCACCTTCTTATTGACGATGGAGCACAGAAATTGCATCCGAATTAAATTCAAAAGGCACAATGCCGACTTAAGCACAAGAGGACTGACACTCTAACTTTCTATGATTTGAAGCTCTCCTGTGAGTCCAGTTTTAGATTCCGATGCTTCACTTCAGGTTAACTGTATCCCTTGGACCTCCTCATTGACGATGAAACACAGATATTGCATCGGAATTTAATACAAAAGGCACAATACCGACTTAAGTACAACAGGAGTGACTCTCTAACTTTCTATGATTTGAACCTCTCCTGTGAGTAAAGTTTTAGATTCCGATGCTTCACTTCAGGTTTACTGTATCCCTTGGACATTCTTATTGACGATGAAACACAGAAATTGCATCCGAATTTAATACAAAAGTCACAATACCGACTTAGGTACAAGAAGAGTGACACTATAACTTTCTATGATTTGAAACTCTCCTGTGAGTCCTGTTTTAGATTCCGATGCTTCACTTCAGGTTTACTGTATCCCTTGGACCTTCTTATAGACGATGAAACACAGAAATTGCATCCGAATTTAATACAAATGGCACAATGCCGTCTTAAGTACAAGAGGACTGACACTCTCACTTGCAATGATTTGAACCCCTCCTGTTAGTCCCGTTTTAGATTCCGATGCTTCACTACAGGTTTTCTGTATCCATTGGACCTTCTTATTGACGATGAAACACAGAAATTGCATCCGAATTTAATACAAAAGCCACAATGGCGACTTAAGTACAAGAGGACTGACACTCTCACTTTCCATGATTTGAACCTCTCCTATGAGTCCAGTTTTAGATTCCGATGCTTCACTTCAGGTTTACTGTATACCTTGCACCTTCTTATTTACGATGAGACACAGAAATTGCATCGGAATTTAATACGAATGGCACAATGCCGACTTAAGTACAAGAGGACTGACACTCTCACTTTCCATGATTTGAACCTCTCCTGTGAGTCTAGTTTTAGATTCCAATGCTTCACTTCAGGTTTACTGTATCCCTTGGACCTTCTTATTGACGATGAAACACGGAAATTACATCCGAATTTAATACAAAAAGCACAATACCGACTTAAGTACAACAGGAGTGAGTCGCTAACATTCTATGATTTGAATTTCTCCTGTGAGTCCAGTTTTAGATTCCGATGCTTCACTTCACGTTTACTGTATTCCTTGCACCTTCATATTGACGATGAAACACAGAAATTGCATCCGAATTTAATACAAATGATATAATGCCGACTTAATCATAAGAGGACTGACACTCTCACTTTCTATCATTTGAACCTCTCCTGTGAGTCCAGATTTAGATTCAGATGCTTCACTTCAGGTTTACTGTATAACTTGCACCTTCTTATTGACGATGGAACACAGAAATTGCATCCGAATTAAATTCAAAAGGCACAATGCCGACTTAAGCACAAGAGGACTGACACTCTATTTTTCTATGATTTGAAGCTCTCCTGTGAGTCCAGTTTTAGATTCCGATGCTTCACTTCAGGTTTACTGTATCCCTTGGACCTCCTTATTGACGATGAAACACAGATATTGCAACGGAATTTAATACAAAAGGCACAATACCGACTTAAGTACAAGAGGAGTGACACTCTAACTTTCTATGATTTGAACCTCTCCTGTGAGTCCAGTTTTAGATTCCGATGCTTCACTTCAGGTTTACTGTATCCCTTGGACATTCTTACTGACGATGAAACACAGAAATTGCATCCGAATTTAATACAAAAGTCACAATAAAGACTTAGGTACAAGAGGAGTGACACTATAACTTTCTGTGATTTGAAACTCTCCTGTGAGTCCAGTTTTAGATTCCGATGCTTCACTTCAGGTTTACTGTATCCCTTGGACCTTCTTATAGACGATGAAACACAGAAATTGCATCCGAATTTAATACAAATGGCTCAATGCCGTCTTAAGTACAAGAGGACTGACACTCTCACTTTCTATGATTTGAACCACTCCTGTAAGTCCAGTTTTAGATTCCGATGCTTCACTACAGGTTTACTGTATCCATTGGACCTTCTTATTGACGATGAAAAACAGAGTTTGCATCCGCATTTAATACAAAAGGCACAATGCCAGATAAAGTACAAGAGGGCTGACACTCTAACTTTCTATGATTTGAACATCTCCCGTGAGTGCAGTTTTAGATTCCGATGCTTCACTTCAGGTTTACTGTATCCCGTGGATCTTCTTATTGACGATGAAACACAGAAATTGCATCCGAATTTAATACAAAAGGCACAATACCGACTTAAGTACAACAGGAGTGAGTCACTAACTTTCTATGATTTGAATTTCTCCTGTGAGTCCAGTTTTAGATTCCGATGCTTCACTTCAGGTTTACTGTATTCCTTGCACCTTCATATTGACGATGAAACACAGAAATTGCATCCGAATTTAATACAAATGATATAATGCCGACTTAATTATAAGAGGACTGACACTCACACTTTCTATCATTTCAACCTTTCCTGTGAGTCCAGTTTTAGATTCCGATTCTTCACTTCAGTTGTACTGTATACCTTGCTATTTCTTATTGACGATGAAACACAGAAATTGCATCGGAATTAAATTCAAAAGACACAATGACGACTTAAGTACAAGAGGACTGACACTCTAACTTTCTATGAATTGAACCTCTCCTGTGAGTCCAGTTTTAGATTCCGATGCTTCACTTCAGGTTTACTGTATCCCTTGGACCTTCTTATTGACGATGAGCCACAGATATTGCATCCGAATTTAATACAAATGGCACATTGCCGACGAAAGTACAAGAGGACTAACAATCTCACTTTCTATGATTTGAACCTCTCCTGGGTGCCCAGTTTTAGATTCCGATGCTTCACTTCAGGTTTACTGTATACCTTGCACCTTCTTATTGACGATGGAGCACAGAAATTGCATCCGAAATAAATTCAAAAGGCACAATGCCGACTTAAGCACAAGAGGACTGACACTCTAACTTTCTATGATTTGAAGCTCTCCTGTGAGTCCAGTATTAGATTCCGATGCTTCACTTCAGGTTTACTGTATCCCTTGGACCTCCTTATTGACGATGAAACACAGATATTGCATCGGAATTTAATACAAAAGGCACAATACCGACTTAAGTACAAGAGGAGTGACACTCTAACTTTCTATGATTTGAACCTCTCCTGTGAGTCCAGTTTTAGATTCCGATGCTTCACTTCAGGTTTACTGTATCCCTTGGACATTCTTATTGACGATGAAACACAGAAATTGCATCCGAATTTAATACAAAAGTCACAATACCGACTTAGGTACAAGAGGAGTGACACTATAACTTTCTATGATTTGAAACTCTCCTGTGAGTCCTGTTTTAGATTCCGATGCTTCACTTCAGGTTTACTGTATCCCTTGGACCTTCTTATACACGAGGAAACACAGAAATTGCATCCGAATTTAATACAAATGGCACAATGCCGTCTTAAGTACAAGAGGACTGACACTCTCACATTCAATGATTTGAACCCCTCCTGTTAGTCCAGTTTTAGATTCCGATGCTTCACTACAGGTTTTCTGTATCCATTGGACCTTCTTATTGACGATGAAACACAGAAATTGCATCCGAATTTAATACAAAAGCCACAATGGCGACTTAAGTACAAGAGGACTGACACTCTCACTTTCCATGATTTGAACCTCTCCTATGAGTCCAGTTTTAGATTCCGATGCTTCACTTCAGGTTTACTGTATACCTTGCACCTTCTTATTTACGATGAGACACAGAAATTGCATCGGAATTTAATACGAATGGCACAATGCCGACTTAAGTACAAGAGGACTGACACTCTCACTTTCCATGATTTGAACCTCTCCTGTGAGTCCAGTTTTAGATTCCGATGCTTCACTTCAGGTTTACTGTATCCCTTGGACCTTCTTATTGACGATGAAACACAGAAATTACATCCGAATTTAATAGAAAAGGCACAATACCGACTTAAGTACAACAGGAGTGAGTCGCTAACTTTCTATGATTTGAATTTCTCCTGTGAGTCCAGTTTTAGATTCCGATGCTTCACTTCAGGTTTACTGTATTCCTTGCACCTTCATATTGACGATGAAACACAGAAATTGCATCCGAATTTAATACAAATGATATAATGCCGACTTAATTATAAGAGGACTGACACTCTCACTTTCTATCATTTGAACCTCTCCTGTGAGTCCAGTTTTAGATTCCGATGCTTCACTTCAGGTGTACTGTATACCTTGCTATTTCTTATTGACGATGAAACACAGAAATTGCATCGGAATTAAATTCAAAAGACACAATGCCGACTTAAGTACAAGAGGACTGACACTCTAACTTTCTATGAATTGAACCTCTCCTGTGAGTCCAGTTTTAGATTCCGATGCTTCACTTCAGGTTTACTGTATCCCTTGGACCTTCTTATTGACGATGAGCCACAGATATTGCATCCGAATTTAATACAAATGGCACAATGCCGACGTAAGTACAAGAGGACTAACACTCTCACTTTCTATGATTTGAACCTCTCCTGAGAGTCCGGTTTTGGATTCCGATGCTTCACTTCAGGTTTACTGTATACCTTGCACCTACTTATTGACGATGGAACACAGAAATTGCATCCGAATTAAATTCAAAAGGCACAATGCCGACTTAAGCACAAGAGGACTGACACTCTATTTTTCTATGATTGGAAGCTCTCCTGTGAGTCCAGTTTTAGATTCCGATGCTTCACTTCAGGTTTACTGTATCCCTTGGACCTCTTTATTGACGATGAAACACAGATATTGCATCGGAATTTAATACAAAAGGCACAATACCGACTTAAGTACAAGAGGAGTGACACTCTAACTTTCTATGATTTGAACCTCTCCTGTGAGTCCAGTTTTAGAGTCCGATGCTTCACTTCAGGTTTACTGTATCCCTTGGACATTCTTACTGACGATGAAACACAGAAATTGCATCCGAATTTAATACAAAAGTCACAATACCGACTTAGGTACAAGAGGAGTGACACTATAACTTTCTGTGATTTGAAACTCTCCTGTGAGTCCAGTTTTAGATTCCGATGCTTCACTTCAGCTTTACTGTATCCCTTGGACCTTCTTATAGACGATGAAACACAGAAATTGCATCCAAATTTAATACAAATGGCTCAATGCCGTCTTAAGTACAAGAGGACTGACACTCTCACTTTCTATGATTTGAACCACTCCTGTAAGTCCAGTTTTAGATTCCGATGCTTCACTACAGGTTTACTGTATCCATTGGACCTTCTTATTGACGATGAAACACAGAGTTTGCATCCGAATTTAATACAAAAGGCACAATGCCGGATAAAGTACAAGAGGGCTGACACTCTAACTTTCTATGATTTGAACATCTCCTGTGAGTCCAGTTTTAGATTCCGATGCTTCACTTCAGGTTTACTGTATCCCGTGGATCTTCTTATTGACGATGAAACACAGAAATTGCATCCGAATTTAATACAAAAGGCACAATGGCGACTTAAGTACAAGAGGACTGACACTCCCACTTTCCTTGATTTTAACCTCTCCTATGAGTCCAGTTTTAGATTCGGATGCTTCACTTCAGGTTTACTGTATACCTTGCACCTTCTTATTGACGATGAGACACAGAAATTGCATCGGAATTTAATACGAATGGCACAATGCCGACTTAAGTACAAGAGGACTGACACTCGCACTTTCCATGATTTGAACCTCTCCTATGAGTCCAGTTTTAGATTTCGATGCTTCACTTCAGGTTTACTGTATACCTTGCACCTCCTTATTGACGATGAGACACAGAAATTGCATCGGAATTTAATACTAATGGCACAATGCCGACTTAAGTACAAGAGGACTGACACTCTCACTTTCTATGATTTGAATCTCTCCTGTGAGTCCAGTTTTAGATTCCGATGCTTCACTTCAGGTTTACTGTATACCTTGCAGCTTCTTATTGACGATGAGACACCAGAATTGCATCGGAATTTAATACAAATGGCACAATGCCGACTTAAGTACAAGAGGACTGACACTCTCACTATCCATGATTTGAACCTCTCCTGTGAGTCCAGTTTTAGATTCCAATGCTTCACTTCAGGTTTACTGTATCCCTTGGACCTTCTTATTGACGATGAAACACAGAAATTACATCCGAATTTAATACAAAAAGCACAATACCGACTTAAGTACAACAGGAGTGAGTCGCTAACTTTCTATGATTTGAATTTCTCCTGTGAGTCCAGTTTTAGATTCCGATGCTTCACTTCAGGTTTACTGTATTCCTTGCACCTTCATATTGACGATGAAACACAGAAATTGCATCCGAATTTAATACAAATGATATAATGCCGACTTAATTATAAGAGGACTGACACTCTCACTTTCTATCATTTGAACCTCTCCTGTGAGTCCAGTTTTAGATTCCGATGCTTCACTTCAGGTGTACTGTATACCTTGCTATTTCTTATTGACGATGAAACACAGAAATTGCATCGGAATTAAATTCAAAAGACACAATGCCGACTTAAGTACAAGAGGACTGACACTCTAACTTTCTATGAATTGAACCTCTCCTGTGAGTCCAGTTTTAGATTCCGATGCTTCACTTCAGGTTTACTGTACCCTTGGACCTTCTTATTGACGATGAGCCACAGATATTGCATCCGAATTTAATACAAATGGCACAATGCCGACGTAAGTACAAGAGGACTAACACTCTCACTTTTAATGATTTGAACCTCTCCTGTGAGTCCAGATTTAGATTCCGATGCTTCACTTCAGGTTTACTGTATCCCTTGGACATTCTTATTGACGATGAAACACAGAAATTGCATCCGAATTTAATACAAAAGTCACAATACCGACTTAGGTACAAGAGGAGTGACACTATAACTTTCTATGATTTGAAACTCTCCTGTGAGTCCAGTTTTAGATTCCGATGCTTCACTTCAGGTTTACTGTATCCGTTGGACCTTCTTATACACGATGAAACACAGAAATTGCATCCGAATTTAATACAAATGGCACAATGCCGTCTTAAGTACAAGAGGACTGACACTCTCACTTTCTATGATTTGAACCCCTCCTGTAAGTCCAGTTTTAGATTCCGATGCTTCACTACAGGTTTTCTGTATCCATTGGACCTTCTTATTGACGATGAAACACAGTTTGCATCCGAATTTAATAAAAAAGGCACAATGCCGATAAAGTACAAGAGCGCAGACACTATAACTTTCTATGATTTGAACATCTCCTGTCAGTCCAGTTTTAGATTCCGATGCTTCACTTCAGGTTTACTGTATCCCTTGGACCTTCTTATCGACGATGAAACACAGAAATTGCATCCGAATTTAATACAAAAGGCACAATGGCGACTTAAGTACAAGAGGACTGACACTCTCACTTTCCATGATTTGAACCTCTCCTATGAGTCCAGTTTTAGATTCCGATGCTTCGCTTCAGGTTTACTGTATACCTTGCACCTTCTTATTTACGATGAGACACAGAAATTGCATCGGAATTTAATACGAATGGCACAATGCCGACTTAAGTACAAGAGGACTGACACTCTCACTTTCCATGATTTGAACCTCTCCTGTGAGTCCAGTTTTAGATTCCAATGCTTCACTTCAGGTTTACTGTATCCCTTGGACCTTCTTATTGACGATGAAACACAGAAATTGCATCCGAATTTAATACAAAAGGCACAATACAGACTTAAGGACAACAGGAGTGAGTCGCTAACTTTCTATGATTTGAACTTCTCCTGTGAGTCCAGTTTTAGATTCCGATGCTTCACTTCAGGTTTACTGTATACCTTGCACCTTCATATTGACGATGAAACACAGAGTTTGCATCCGAATTTAATACAAAAGGCACAATGCCGAATAAAGTACAAGAGCGCTGACACTATAATTTTCTATGATTTGAACATCTCCTGTGAGTCCAGTTTTAGATTCCGATGCTTCACTTCAGGTTTACTGCATCCCTTGGACCTTCTTATTGACGATGAAACACAGAAATTGCATCCGAATTTAATACAAAAGGCACAATGGCGACTTAAGTACAAGAGGTCTGACACTCTCACATTCCATGATTTGAACCTCTCCTGTGAGTCCAGTTTTAGATTCCGAAGCTTCATTTCAGGTTTACTGTATACCTTGCACCTTCTTATTGACGATGAAACACAGAAATTGCATCGGAATTAAATTCAAAAGGCACAATGCCGACTTCAGTGCAAGAGGACTGACACTCTCACTTTCTATGATTTGACCTCTCCTGTGAGTCCAGTTTTGGATTCCGATGCTTCACTTCTGGTTTACTGTATCCCTTGGACCTTCTTATTGACGATGAAACACTGAAATTGAATCCGAAGTATATACAAACGGCATAATGTCGACTTAATTACAAGAGGACTGACACTCTCACTTTCTATGATTTGAACCTCTCCTGTGAGTCCAGTTTTAGCTTCCGATGCTTCACTATAGGTACACTGTATTCCTTGGACCTTCTTATTGACGATGAAACACAGAAATTGCATCCGATTTAATACAAAAGGCACAATGACGACATAAGTACAAGAGGACTAACACTCTCACTTTCTATGATTTGAACCTCTCCTGTGAGTCCAGGTTTAGACTCCGATGCTTCACTTCAGGTTTACTGTATACCTTGCACCTTCTTATTGACGATGGAGCACAGAAATTGCATCCGAATTAAATTCAAAAGGCACAATGCCGACTTAAGCACAAGAGGACTGACACTCTAACTTTCTATGATTTGAAGCTCTCCTGTGAGTCCAGTTTTAGATTCCGATGCTTCACTTCAGGTTAACTGTATCCCTTGGACCTCCTTATTGACAATGAAACACAGATATTGCATCGGAATTTAATACAAAAAGCACAATACCGACTTAAGTACAACAGGAGTGACTCTCTAACTTTCTATGATTTGAACCTCTCCTGTGAGTAAAGTTTTAGATTCCGATGCTTCACTTCAGGTTTACTGTATCCCTTGGACATTCTTATTGACGATGAAACACAGAAATTGCATCCGAATTTAATACAAAAGTCACAATACCGACTTAGGTACAAGAAGAGTGACACTATAACTTTCTATGATTTGAAACTCTCCTGTGAGTCCTGTTTTAGATTCCGATGCTTCACTTCAGGTTTACTGTATACCTTAGACCTTCTTATAGACGATGAAACACAGAAATTGCATCCGAATTTAATACAAATGGCACAATGCCGTCTTAAGTACAAGAGGACTGACACTCTCACTTGCAATGATTTGAACCCCTCCTGTTAGTCCAGTTTTAGATTCCGATGCTTCACTACAGGTTTTCTGTATCCATTGGACCTTCTTATTGACGATGAAACACAGAAATTGCATCCGAATTTAATACAAAAGCCACAATGGCGACTTAAGTACAAGAGGACTGACACTCTCACTTTCCATGATTTGAACCTCTCCTATGAGTCCAGTTTTAGATTCCGATGCTTCACTTCAGGTTTACTGTATACCTTGCACCTTCTTATTTACGATGAGACACAGAAATTGCATCGGAATTTAATACGAATGGCACAATGCCGACTTAAGTACAAGAGGACTGACACTCTCACTTTCCATGATTTGAACCTCTCCTGTGAGTCCAGTTTTAGATTCCAGTGCTTCACTTCAGATTTACTGTATCCCTTGGACCTTCTTATTGACGATGAAACACAGAAATTACATCCAAATTTAATACAAAAAGCACAATACCGACTTAAGTACAACAGGAGTGAGTCGCTAACTTTCTATGATTTGAATTTCTCCTGTGAGTCCAGTTTTAGATTCCGATGCTTCACTTCACGTTTACTGTATTCCTTGCACCTTCATATTGACGATGAAACACAGAAATTGCATCCGAATTTAATACAAATGATATAATGCCGACTTAATTATAAGAGGACTGACACTCTCATTTTCTATCATTTGAAAATCTCCTGTGAGTCCAGTTTTAGATTCCGATGCTTCACTTCAGGTGTACTGTATACCTTGCTATTTCTTATTGACGATGAAACACAGAAATTGCATCGGAATTAAATTCAAAAGACACAATGCCGACTTAAGTACAAGAGGACTGACACTCTAACTTTCTATGAATTGAACCTCTCCTGTGAGTCCAGTTTTAGATTCCGATGCTTCACTTCAGGTTTACTGTATCCCTTGGACCTTCTTATTGACGATGAGCCACAGATATTGCATCCGAATTTAATACAAATGGCACAATGCCGACGTAAGTACAAGAGGACTAACACTCTCACTTTCTATGATTTGAACCTCTCCTGTGAGTCCAGATTTAGATTCAGATGCTTCACTTCAGGTTTACTGTATAACTTGCACCTTCTTATTGACGATGGAACACAGAAATTGCATCCGAATTAAATTCAAAAGGCACAATGCCGACTTAAGCACAAGAGGACTGACACTCTATTTTTCTATGATTTGAAGCTCTCCTGTGAGTCCAGTTTTAGATTCCGATGCTTCACTTCAGGTTTACTGTATCCCTTGGACCTCCTTATTGACGATGAAACACAGATATTGCAACGGAATTTAATACAAAAGGCACAATACCGACTTAAGTACAAGAGGAGTGACACTCTAACTTTCTATGATTTGAACCTCTCCTGTGAGTCCAGTTTTAGATTCCGATGCTTCACTTCAGGTTTACTGTATCCCTTGGACCTTCTTATAGACGATGAAACACAGAAATTGCATCCGAATTTAATACAAATGGCTCAATGCCGTCTTAAGTACAAGAGGACTGACACTCTCACTTTCTATGATTTGAACCACTCCTGTAAGTCCAGTTTTAGATTCCGATGCTTCACTACAGGTTTACTGTATCCATTGGACCTTCTTATTGACGATGAAAAACAGAGTTTGCATCCGAATTTAATACAAAAGGCACAATGCCAGATAAAGTACAAGAGGGCTGACACTCTAACTTTCTATGATTTGAACATCTCCCGTGAGTGCAGTTTTAGATTCCGATGCTTCACTTCAGGTTTACTGTATCCCGTGGATCTTCTTATTGACGATGAAACACAGAAATTGCATCCGAATTTAATACAAAAGGCACAATACCGACTTAAGTACAACAGGAGTGAGTCGCTAACTTTCTATGATTTGAATTTCTCCTGTGAGTCCAGTTTTAGATTCCGATGCTTCACTTCAGGTTTACTGTATCCCTTGGAGCTCCTTATTGACGATGAAACACAGATATTGCAACGGAATTTAATACAAAAGGCACAATACCGACTTAAGTACAAGAGGAGTGACACTCTAACTTTCTATGATTTGAACCTCTCCTGTGAGTCCAGTTTTAGATTCCGATGCTTCACTTCAGGTTTACTGTATCCCTTGGACCTTCTTATAGACGATGAAACACAGAAATTGCATCCGAATTTAATACAAATGGCTCAATGCCGTCTTAAGTACAAGAGGACTGACACTCTCACTTTCTACGATTTGAACCACTCCTGTAAGTCCAGTTTTAGATTCCGATGCTTCACTACAGGTTTACTGTATCCATTGGACCTTCTTATTGACGATGAAAAACAGAGTTTGCATCCGAATTTAATACAAAAGGCACAATGCCAGATAAAGTACAAGAGGGCTGACACTCTAACTTTCTATGATTTGAACATCTCCCGTGAGTGCAGTTTTAGATTCCGATGCTTCACTTCAGGTTTACTGTATCCCATGGATCTTCTTATTGACGATGAAACACAGAAATTGCATCCGAATTTAATACAAAAGGCACAATACCGACTTAAGTACAACAGGAGTGAGTCGCTAACTTTCTATGATTTGAATTTCTCCTGTGAGTCCAGTTTTAGATTCCGATGCTTCACTTCAGGTTTACTGTATCCCTTGGACCTCCTTATTGACGATGAAACACAGATATTGCAACGGAATTTAATACAAAAGGCACAATACCGACTTAAGTATAAGAGGAGTGACACTCTAACTTTCTATGATTTGAACCTCTCCTGTGAGTCCAGTTTTAGATTCCGATGCTTCACTTCAGGTTTACTGTATCCCTTGGACATTCTTACTGACGATGAAACACAGAAATTGCATCCGAATTTAATACAAAAGTCACAATACCGACTTAGGTACAAGAGGAGTGACACTATAACTTTCTGTGATTTGAAACTCTCCTGTGAGTCCAGTTTTAGATTCCGATGCTTCACTTCAGGTTTACTGTATCCCTTGGACCTTCTTATAGACGATGAAACACAGAAATTGCATCCGAATTTAATACAAATGGCTCAATGCCGTCTTAAGTACAAGAGGACTGACACTCTCACTTTCTATGATTTGAACCACTCCTGTAAGTCCAGTTTTAGATTCCGATGCTTCACTACAGGTTTACTGTATCCATTGGACCTTCTTATTGACGATGAAAAACAGAGTTTGCATCCGCATTTAATACAAAAGGCACAATGCCAGATAAAGTACAAGAGGGCTGACACTCTAACTTTCTATGATTTGAACATCTCCCGTGAGTGCAGTTTTAGATTCCGATGCTTCACTTCAGGTTTACTGTATCCAGTGGATCTTCTTATTGACGATGAAACACAGAAATTGCATCCGAATTTAATACAAAAGGCACAATACCGACTTAAGTACAACAGGAGTGAGTCGCTAACTTTCTATGATTTGAATTTCTCCTGTGAGTCCAGTTTTAGATTCCGATGCTTCACTTCAGGTTTACTGTATTCCTTGCACCTTCATATTGACGATGAAACACAGAAATTGCATCCGAATTTAATACAAATGATATAATGCCGACTTAATTATAAGAGGACTGACACTCACACTTTCTATCATTTCAACCTCTCCTGTGAGTCCAGTTTTAGATTCCGATTCTTCACTTCAGGTGTACTGTATACCTTGCTATTTCTTATTGACGATGAAACACAGAAATTGCATCGGAATTAAATTCAAAAGACACAATGACGACTTAAGTACAAGAGGACTGACACTCTAACTTTCTATGAATTGAACCTCTCCTGTGAGTCCAGTTTTAGATTCCGATGCTTCACTTCAGGTTTACTGTATCCCTTGGACCTTCTTATTGACGATGAGCCACAGATATTGCATCCGAATTTAATACAAATGGCACATTGCCGACGAAAGTACAAGAGGACTAACAATCTCACTTTCTATGATTTGAACCTCTCCTGTGAGCCCAGTTTTAGATTCCGATGCTTCACTTCAGGTTTACTGTATACCTTGCACCTTCTTATTGACGATGGAGCACAGAAATTGCATCCGAATTAAATTCAAAAGGCACAATGCCGACTTAAGCACAAGAGGACTGACACTCTAACTTTCTATGATTTGAAGCTCTCCTGTGAGTCCAGTATTAGATTCCGATGCTTCACTTCAGGTTTACTGTATCCCTTGGACCTCCTTATTGACGATGAAAAACAGATATTGCATCGGAATTTAATACAAAAGGCACAATACCGACTTAAGTACAAGAGGAGTGACACTCTAACTTTCTATGATTTGAACCTCTCCTGTGAGTCCAGTTTTAGATTCCGATGCTTCACTTCAGGTTTACTGTATCCCTTGGACATTCTTATTGACGATGAAACACAGAAATTGCATCCGAATTTAATACAAAAGTCACAATACCGACTTAGGTACAAGAGGAGTGACACTATAACTTTCTATGATTTGAAACTCTCCTGTGAGTCCTGTTTTAGATTCCGATGCTTCACTTCAGGTTTACTGTATCCCTTGGACCTTCTTATACACGAGGAAACACAGAAATTGCATCCGAATTTAATACAAATGGCACAATGCCGTCTTAAGTACAAGAGGACTGACACTCTCACATTCAATGATTTGAACCCCTCCTGTTAGTCCAGTTTTAGATTCCGATGCTTCACTACAGGTTTTCTGTATCCATTGGACCTTCTTATTGACGATGAAACACAGAAATTGCATCCGAATTTAATACAAAAGCCACAATGGCGACTTAAGTACAAGAGGACTGACACTCTCACTTTCCATGATTTGAACCTCTCCTATGAGTCCAGTTTTTAGATTCCGATGCTTCACTTCAGGTTTACTGTATACCTTGCACCTTCTTATTTACGATGAGACACAGAAATTGCATCGGAATTTAATACGAATGGCACAATGCCGACTTAAGTACAAGAGGACTGACACTCTCACTTTCCATGATTTGAACCTCTCCTGTGAGTCCAGTTTTAGATTCCGATGCTTCACTTCAGGTTTACTGTATCCTTGGACCTCCTTATGACGAATGAAACACAGATATTGCAACGGAATTTAATACAAAAGGCACAATACCGACTTAAGTATAAGAGGAGTGACACTCTAACTTTCTATGATTTGAACCTCTCCTGTGAGTCCAGTTTTAGATTCCGATGCTTCACTTCAGGTTTACTGTATCCCTTGGACATTCTTACTGACGATGAAACACAGAAATTGCATCCGAATTTAATACAAAAGTCACAATACCGACTTAGGTACAAGAGGAGTGACACTATAACTTTCTGTGATTTGAAACTCTCCTGTGAGTCCAGTTTTAGATTCCGATGCTTCACTTCAGGTTTACTTGTATCCCTTGGACCTTCTTATAGACGATGAAACACAGAAATTGCATCCGAATTTAATACAAATGGCTCAATGCCGTCTTAAGTACAAGAGGACTGACACTCTCACTTTCTATGATTTGAACCACTCTGTAAGTCCAGTTTTAGATCCGATGCTTCACTACAGGTTTACTGTATCCATTGGACCTTCTTATTGACGATGAAAAACAGAGTTGCATCCGCATTTAATACAAAAGGGCACAATGCCAGATAAAGTACAAGAGGGCTGACACTCTAACTTTCTATGATTTGAACATCTCCCGTGAGTGCAGTTTTAGATTCCGATGCTTCACTTCAGGTTTACTGTATCCAGTGGATCTTCTTATTGACGATGAAACACAGAAATTGCATCCGAATTTAATACAAAAGGCACAATACCGACTTAAGTACAACAGGAGTGAGGTCCGCTAACTTTCTATGATTTGAATTTCTCCTGTGAGTCCAGTTTTAGATTCCGATGCTTCACTTCAGGTTTACTGTATTCCTTGCACCTTCATATTGACGATGAAACACAGAAATTGCATCCGAATTTAATACAAATGATATAATGCCGACTTAATTATAAGAGGACTGACACTCACACTTTCTATCATTTCAAACCTCTCCTGTGAGTCCAGTTTTAGATTCCGATTCTTCACTTCAGGTGTACTGTATACCTTGCTATTTCTTATTGACGATGAAACACAGAAATTGCATCGGAATTAAATTCAAAAGACACAATGACGACTTAAGTACAAGAGGACTGACACTCTAACTTTCTATGAATTGAACTCTCCTGTGAGTCCAGTTTAGATCCGATGCTTCACTTCAGGTTTACTGTATCCCTTGGACCTTCTTATTGACGATGAGCCACAGATATTGCATCCGAATTTAATACAAATGGCACATTGCCGACGAAAGTACAAGAGGACTAACAATCTCACTTTCTATGATTTGAACTCTCCTGTGAGCCCAGTTTTAGATTCCGATGCTTCACTTCAGGTTTACTGTATACCTTGCACCTTCTTATTGACGATGGAGCACAGAAATTGCATCCGAATTAAATTCAAAAGGCACAATGCCGACTTAAGCACAAGAGGACTGACACTCTAACTTTCTATGATTTGAAGCTCTCCTGTGAGTCCAGTATTAGATTCCGATGCTTCACTTCAGGTTTACTGTATCCCTTGGACCTCCTTATTGACGATGAAAAAACAGATATTGCATCGGAATTTAATACAAAAGGCACAATACCGACTTAAGTACAAGAGGAAGTGACACTCTAACTTTCTATGATTTGAACTCTCCTGTGAGTCCAGTTTTAGATTCCGATGCTTCACTTCAGGTTTACTGTATCCCTTGGACATTCTTATTGACGATGAAACACAGAAATTGCATCCCGAATTTAATACAAAAGTCACAATACCGACTTAGGTACAAGAGGAGTGACACTATAACTTTCTATGATTTGAAACTCTCCTGTGAGTCCTGTTTTAGATTCCGATGCTTCACTTCAGGTTTACTGTATCCCTTGGACCTTCTTATACACGAGGAAACACAGAAATTGCATCCGAATTTAATACAAAAGGCACAATGCCGTCTTAAGTACAAGAGGACTGACACTCTCACATTCAATGATTTGAACCCCTCCTGTTAGTCCAGTTTTAGATTCCGATGCTTCACTACAGGTTTTCTGTATCCATTGGACCTTCTTATTGACGATGAAACACAGAAATTGCATCCGAATTTAATACAAAAGCCACAATGGCGACTTAAGTACAAGAGGACTGACACTCTCACTTTCCATGATTTGAACCTCTCTATGAGTCCAGTTTTAGATTCCGATGCTTCACTTCAGGTTTACTGTATACCTTGCACCTTCTTATTTACGATGAGACACAGAAATTGCATCGGAATTTAATACGAATGGCACAATGCCGACTTAAGTACAAGAGGACTGACACTCTCACTTTCCATGATTTGAACCTCTCCTGTGAGTCCAGTTTTAGATTCCGATGCTTCACTTCAGGTTTACTGTATCCCTTGGACCTTCTTATTGACGATGAAACACAGAAATTACATCCGAATTTAATAGAAAAGGCACAATACCGACTTAAGTACAACAGGAGTGAGTCCGCTAACTTTCTATGATTTGAATTTCTCCTGTGAGTCCAGTTTTAGATTCCGATGCTTCACTTCAGGTTTACTGTATTCCTTGCCACCTTCATATTGACGATGAAACACAGAAATTGCATCCGAATTTAATACAAATGATATAATGCCGACTTAATTATAAGAGGACTGACACTCTCACTTTCTATCATTTGAACCTCTCCTGTGAGTCAGTTTTAGATTCCGATGCTTCACTTCAGGTGTACTGTATACCTTGCCTATTTCTATTGACGATGAAACACAGAAATTGCATCGGAATTAAATTCAAAAGACAACAATGCCGACTTAAGTACAAGAGGACTGACACTCTAACTTTCTATGATTGAACCTCTCCTGTGAGTCCAGTTTAGATTCCGATGCTTCACATCAGGTTTACTGTATCCCTTGGACCTTCTTATTGACGATGAGCCACAGATATTGCATCCGAATTTAATACAAATGGCACAATGCCGACGTAAGTACAAGAGGACTAACACTCTCACTTTCTATGATTTGAACCTCTCCTGTGAGTCCGGTTTTGGATTCCGATGCTTCACTTCAGGTTTACTGTATACCTTGCACCTACTTATTGACGATGGAACACAGAAATTGCATCCGAATTAAATCAAAAGGCACAATGCCGACTAAGCACAAGAGGACTGACACTCTATTTTTCTATGATTGGAAGCTCTCCTGTGAGTCCAGTTTTAGATTTCCGATGCTTCACTTCAGGTTTACTGTATCCCTTGGACCTCTTATTGACGATGAAACACAGATATTGCATCGGAAATTAATACAAAAGGCACAATACCGACTTAAGTACAAGAGGAGTGACACTCTAAACTTTCTATGATTTGAACCTCTCCTTGTGAGTCCAGTTTTAGAGTCCGATGCTTCACTTCAGGTTTACTGTATCCCTTGGACATTCTTACTGACGATGAAACACAGAAATTGCATCCGAATTTATAATACAAAAGTCACAATACGACTTAGGTACAAGAGGAGTGACACTATAACTTTCTGTGATTTGAAACTCTCCTGTGAGTCAGTTTTAGATTCCGATGCTTCACTTCAGCTTTACTGTATCCCTTGGACCTTCTTATAGACGATGAAACACAGAAATTGCATCCAAATTTAATACAAATGGCTCAATGCCGTCTTAAGTACAAGAGGACTGACACTCTCACTTTCTATGATTTGAACCACTCCTGTAAGTCCAGTTTTAGATTCCGATGCTTCACTACAGGTTTACTGTATCCATTGGACCTTCTTATTGACGATGAAACACAGAGTTTGCATCCGAATTTAATACAAAAGGCACAATGCCGGATAAAGTACAAGAGGGCTGACACTCTAACTTTCTATGATTTGAACATCTCCTGTGAGTCCAGTTTTAGATTCCGATGCTTCACTTCAGGTTTACTGTATCCCGTGGATCTTCTTATTGACGATGAAACACAGAAATTGCATCCGAATTTAATACAAAAGGCACAATGGCGACTTAAGTACAAGAGGACTGACACTCCCACTTTCCATGATTTTAACCTCTCCCTATGAGTCCAGTTTTAGATTCGGATGCTCCACTTCAGGTTTACTGTATACCTTTGCACCTTCTTATTGACGATGAGACACAGAAATTGCATCGGAATTTAATACGAATGGCACAATGCCGACTTAAGTACAAGAGGACTGACACTCGCACTTTCCATGATTTGAAACCTCTCCTATGAGTCCAGTTTTAGATTTCGATGCTTCACTTCAGGTTTACTGTATACCTTGCACCTTCTTATTGACGATGAGACACAGAAATTGCATCGGAATTTAATACGAATGGCACAATGCCGACTTAAGTACAAGAGACTGACACTCTCACTTTCTATGATTTGAATCTCTCCTGTGAGTCCAGTTTTAGATTCTGATGCTTCACTTCAGGTTTACTGTATACCTTGCAGCTTCTTATTGACGATGAGACACCAGAATTGCATCGGAATTTAATACAAATGGCACAATGCCGACTTAAGTACAAGAGGACTGACACTCTCACTTTCCATGATTTGAACCTCTCCTGTGAGTCCAGTTTTAGATTCCAATGCTTCACTTCAGGTTTACTGTATCCCTTGGACCTTCTTATTGACGATGAAACACAGAAAATTACATCCGAATTTAATACAAAAAGCACAATACCGACTTAAGTACAACAGGGAGTGAGTCGCTAACTTTCTATGATTTGAATTTCTCCTGTGAGTCCAGTTTTAGATTCCGATGCTTCACTTCAGGTTTACTGTATTCCTTGCACCCTTCATATTGACGATGAAACACAGAAATTGCATCCGAATTTAATACAAATGATATAATGCCGACTTAATTATAAGAGGACTGACACTCTCACTTTCTATGATTTGAACCCCTCCTGTAAGTCCAGTTTTAGATTACGATGCTTCACTTCAGGTTTACTGTATCCCTTGGACATTCTTATTGACGATGAAACACAGAAATTGCATCCGAATTTAATACAAAAGTCACAATACCGACTTAGGTACAAGAGGAGTGACACTAAAACTTTCTATGATTTGAAACTCTCCTGTGAGTCCAGTTTTAGATTCCGATGCTTCACTTCAGGTTTACTGTATACCTTGCACCTACTATTGACGATGGAACACAGAAATTGCATCCGAATTAAATTCAAAAGGCACAATGCCGACTTAAGCACAAGAGGACTGACACTCTATTTTTCTATGATTGGAAGCTCTCATGTGAGTCCAGTTTTAGATTCCGATGCTTCACTTCAGGTTTACTGTATCCCTTGGACCTCTTTATTGACGATGAAACACAGATATTGCATCGGAAATTAATACAAAAGGCACAATACCGACTTAAGTACAAGAGGAGTGACACTCTAACTTTCTATGATTTGAACCTCTCCTGTGAGTCCCAGTTTTAGAGTCGATGCTTCACTTCAGGTTTACTGTATCCCTTGGACATTCTTACTGACGATGAAACACAGAAATTGCATCCGAATTTAATACAAAAGTCACAATACCGACTTAGGTACAAGAGGAGTGACACTATAACTTTCTGTGATTTGAAACTCTCCTGTGAGTCCAGTTTTAGATTCGATGCTTCACTTCAGCTTTACTGTATCCCTTGGACCTTCTTATAGACGATGAAACACAGAAATTGCATCCAAATTTAATACAAATGGCTCAATGCCGTCTTAAGTACAAGAGGACTGACACTCTCACTTTCTATGATTTGAACCACTCCTGTAAGTCCAGATTTAGATTCCGATGCTTCACTACAGGTTTACTGTATCCATTGGACCTTCTTATTGACGATGAAACACAGAGTTTGCATCCGAATTTAATACAAAAGGCACAATGCCGGATAAAGTACAAGAGGGCTGACACTCTAACTTTCTATGATTTGAACATCTCCTGTGAGTCCAGTTTTAGATTCCGATGCTTCACTTCAGGTTTACTGTATCCCGTGGATCTTCTTATTGACGATGAAACACAGAAATTGCATCCGAATTTAATACAAAAGGCACAATGGCGACTTAAGTACAAGAGGACTGACACTCCACTTTCCATGATTTTAACCTCTCCTATGAGTCCAGTTTAGATTCGGATGCTCCACTTCAGGTTACTGTATACCTTGCACCTTCTTATTGACGATGAGACACAGAAATTGCATCGGAATTTAATACGAATGGCACAATGCCGACTTAAGTACAAGAGGACTGACACTCGCACTTTCCATGATTTGAACCTCTCCTATGAGTCCAGTTTTAGATTTCGATGCTTCACTTCAGGTTTACTGTATACCTTGCACCTTCTTATTGACGATGAGACACAGAAATTGCATCGGAATTTAATACGAATGGCACAATGCCGACTTAAGTACAAGAGGACTGACACTCTCACTTTCTATGATTTGAATCTCTCCTGTGAGTCCAGTTTTAGATTCTGATGCTTCACTTCAGGTTTACTGTATACCTTGCAGCTTCTTATTGACAATGATGACACCAGAATTGCATCGGAATTTAATACAAATGGCACAATGCCGACTTAAGTACAAGAGGACTGACACTCTCACTTTCCATGATTTGAACCTCTCCTGTGAGTCCAGTTTTAGATTCCAATGCTTCACTTCAGGTTTACTGTATCCCTTGGACCTTCTTATTGACGATGAAACACAGAAATTACATCCGAATTTAATACAAAAAGCACAATACCGACTTAAGTACAACAGGAGTGAGTCGCTAACTTTCTATGATTTGAATTTCTCCCTGTGAGTCCAGTTTTAGATTCCGATGCTTCACTTCAGGTTTACTGTATTCCTTGCACCTTCATATTGACGATGAAACACAGAAATTGCATCCGAATTTAATACAAATGATATAATGCCGACTTAATTATAAGAGGACTGACACTCTCACTTTCTATGATTTGAACCCCCTCCTGTAAGTCCAGTTTTAGATTCGATGCTTCACTTCAGGTTTACTGTATCCCTTGGACATTCTTATTGACGATGAAACACAGAAATTGCATCCGAATTTAATACAAAAGTCACAATACCGACTTAGGTACAAGAGGAGTGACACTATAACTTTCTATGATTTGAAACTCTCCTGTGAGTCCAGTTTTAGATTCGATGCTTCACTTCAGGTTTACTGTATCCGTGGACCTTTCTATACACGATGAAACACAGAAATTGCATCCGAATTTAATACAAATGGCACAATGCCGTCTTAAGTACAAGAGGACTGACACTCTCACTTTCTATGATTTGAACCCCTCCTGTAAGTCCAGTTTTAGATTCCGATGCTTCACTACAGTTTTCTGTATCCATTGGACCTTCTTATTGACGATGAAACACAGTTTGCATCCGAATTTAATAAAAAAGGCACAATGCCGATAAAGTACAAGAGCGCAGACACTATAACTTTCTATGATTCCTGTGAGTCCAGTTTTAGATTCCGATGCTTCACTTCAGGTTTACTGTATCCCTTGGACCTTCTTATCGACGATGAAACACAGAAATTGCATCCGAATTTAATACAAAAGGCACAATGGCGACTTAAGTACAAGAGGACTGACACTCTCACTTTCCATGATTTGAACCTCTCCTATGAGTCCAGTTTTAGATTCCGATGCTTCGCTTCAGGTTTACTGTATACCTTGCACCTTCTTATTTACGATGAGACACAGAAAATGCATCGGAATTTAATACGAATGGCACAATGCCGACTTAAGTACAAGAGGACTGACACTCTCACTTTCCATGATTTGAACCTCTCCTGTGAGTCCAGTTTTAGATTCCAATGCTTCACTTCATGTTTACTGTATCCCTTGGACTTTCTTATTGACGATGAAACACAGAAATTGCATCCGAATTTAATACAAAAGGCACAATACCGACTTAAGGACAACAGGAGTGAGTCGCTAACTTTCTATGATTTGAACTTCTCCTGTGAGTCCAGTTTTAGATTCCGATGCTTCACTTCAGGTTTACTGTATACCTTGCACCTTCATATTGACGAGGAAACACAGAGTTTGCATCCGAATTTATTACAAAAGGCACAATGCCGAATAAAGTACAAGAGCGCTGACACTATAATTTTCTATGATTTGAACATCTCCTGTGAGTCCAGTTTTAGATTCCGATGCTTCACTTCAGGTTTACTGCATCCCTTGGACCTTCTTATTGACGATGAAACACAGAAATTGCATCCGAATTTAATACAAAAGGCACAATGGCGACTTAAGTACAAGAGGTCTGACACTCTCACATTCCATGATTTGAACCACTCCTGTGAGTCCAGTTTTAGATTCCGAAGCTTCATTTCAGGTTTACTGTATACCTTGCACCTTCTTATTGACGATGAAACACAGAAATTGCATCGGAATTAAATTCAAAAGGCACAATGCCGACTTCAGTGCAAGAGGACTGACACTCTCACTTTCTATGATTTGACCTCTCCTGTGAGTCCAGTTTTGGATTCCGATGCTTCACTTCTGGTTTACTGTATCCCTTGGACCTTCTTATTGACGATGAAACACTGAAATTGAATCCGAAGTATATACAAACGGCATAATGTCGACTTAATTACAAGAGGACTGACACTCTCACTTTCTATGATTTGAACCTCTCCTGTGAGTCCAGTTTTAGATTCCGATGCTTCACTATAGGTGTACTGTATTCCTTGGACCTTCTTATTGACGATGAAACACAGAAATTGCATCCGTTTTAATACAAAAGGCACAATGACGACATAAGTACAAGAGGACTAACACTCTCACTTTCTATGATTTGAACCTCTCCTGTGAGTCCAGGTTTAGACTCCGATGCTTCACTTCAGGTTTACTGTATACCTTGCACCTTCTTATTGACGATGGAGCACAGAAATTGCATCCGAATTAAATTCAAAAGGCACAATGCCGACTTAAGCACAAGAGGACTGACACTCTAACTTTCTATGATTTGAAGCTCTCCTGTGAGTCCAGTTTTAGATTCCGATGCTTCACTTCAGGTTAACTGTATCCCTTGGACCTCCTTATTGACGATGAAACACAGATATTGCATCGGAATTTAATACAAAAAGCACAATACCGACTTAAGTACAACAGGAGTGACTCTCTAACTTTCTATGATTTGAACCTCTCCTGTGAGTAAAGTTTTAGATTCCGATGCTTCACTTCAGGTTTACTGTATCCCTTGGACATTCTTATTGACGATGAAACACAGAAATTGCATCCGAATTTAATACAAAAGTCACAATACCGACTTAGGTACAAGAAGAGTGACACTATAACTTTCTATGATTTGAAACTCTCCTGTGAGTCCTGTTTTAGATTCCGATGCTTCACTTCAGGTTTACTGTATCCCTTAGACCTTCTTATAGACGATGAAACACAGAAATTGCATCCGAATTTAATACAAATGGCACAATGCCGTCTTAAGTACAAGAGGACTGACACTCTCACTTGCAATGATTTGAACCCCTCCTGTTAGTCCAGTTTTAGATTCCGATGCTTCACTACAGGTTTTCTGTATCCATTGGACCTTCTTATTGACGATGAAACACAGAAATTGCATCCGAATTTAATACAAAAGCCACAATGGCGACTTAAGTACAAGAGGACTGACACTCTCACTTTCCATGATTTGAACCTCTCCTATGAGTCCAGATTTAGATTCCGATGCTTCACTTCAGGTTTACTGTATACCTTGCACCTTCTTATTTACGATGAGACACAGAAATTGCATCGGAATTTAATACGAATGGCACAATGCCGACTTAAGTACAAGAGGACTGACACTCTCACTTTCCATGATTTGAACCTCTCCTGTGAGTCCAGTTTTAGATTCCAATGCTTCACTTCAGATTTACTGTATCCCTTGGACCTTCTTATTGACGATGAAACACAGAAATTACATCCGAATTTAATACAAAAAGCACAATACCGACTTAAGTACAACAGGAGTGAGTCGCTAACTTTCTATGATTTGAATTTCTCCTGTGAGTCCAGTTTTAGATTCCGATGCTTCACTTCACGTTTACTGTATTCCTTGCACCTTCATATTGACGATGAAACACAGAAATTGCATCCGAATTTAATACAAATGATATAATGCCGACTTAATTATAAGAGGACTGACACTCTCATTTTCTATCATTTGAACCTCTCCTGTGAGTCGAGTTTTAGATTCCGATGCTTCACTTCAGGTGTACTGTATACCTTGCTATTTCTTATTGACGATGAAACACAGAAATTGCATCGGAATTAAATTCAAAAGACACAATGCCGACTTAAGTACAAGAGGACTGACACTCTAACTTTCTATGAATTGAACCTCTCCTGTGAGTCCAGTTTTAGATTCCGATGCTTCACTTCAGGTTTACTGTATCCCTTGGACCTTCTTATTGACGATGAGCCACAGATATTGCATCCGAATTTAATACAAATGGCACAATGCCGACGTAAGTACAAGAGGACTAACACTCTCACTTTCTATGATTTGAACCTCTCCTGTGAGTTTAGATTTAGATTCAGATGCTTCACTTCAGGTTTACTGTATTACTTGCACCTTCTTATTGACGATGGAACACAGAAATTGCATCCGAATTAAATTCAAAAGGCACAATGCCGACTTAAGCACAAGAGGACTGACACTCTATTTTTCTATGATTTGAAGCTCTCCTGTGAGTCCAGTTTTAGATTCCGATGCTTCACTTCAGGTTTACTGTATCCCTTGGACCTCCTTATTGACGATGAAACACAGATATTGCAACGGAATTTAATACAAAAGGCACAATACCGACTTAAGTACAAGAGGAGTGACACTCTAACTTTCTATGATTTGAACCTCTCCTGTGAGTCCAGTTTTAGATTCCGATGCTTCACTTCAGGTTTACTGTATCCCTTGGACCTTCTTATAGACGATGAAACACAGAAATTGCATCCGAATTTAATACAAATGGCTCAATGCCGTCTTAAGTACAAGAGGACTGACACTCTCACTTTCTATGATTTGAACCACTCCTGTAAGTCCAGTTTTAGATTCCGATGCTTCACTACAGGTTTACTGTATCCATTGGACCTTCTTATTGACGATGAAAAACAGAGTTTGCATCCGAATTTAATACAAAAGGCACAATGCCAGATAAAGTACAAGAGGGCTGACACTCTAACTTTCTATGATTTGAACATCTCCCGTGAGTGCAGTTTTAGATTCCGATGCTTCACTTCAGGTTTACTGTATCCCGTGGATCTTCTTATTGACGATGAAACACAGAAATTGCATCCGAATTTAATACAAAAGGCACAATACCGACTTAAGTACAACAGGAGTGAGTCGCTAACTTTCTATGATTTGAATTTCTCCTGTGAGTCCAATTTTAGATTCCGATGCTTCACTTCAGGTTTACTGTATTCCTTGCACCTTCATATTGACGATGAAACACAGAAATTGCATCCGAATTTAATACAAATGATATAATGCCGACTTAATTATAAGAGGACTGACACTCACACTTTCTATCACTTGAACCTCTCCTGTGAGTCCAGTTTTAGATTCCGATTCTTCACTTCAGGTGTACTGTATACCTTGCTATTTCTTATTGACGATGAAACACAGAAATTGCATCGGAATTAAATTCAAAAGACACAATGACGACTTAAGTACAAGAGGACTGACACTCTAACTTTCTATGAATTGAACCTCTCCTGTGAGTCCAGTTTTAGATTCCGATGCTTCACTTCAGGTTTACTGTATCCCTTGGACCTTCTTATTGACGATGAGCCACAGATATTGCATCCGAATTTAATACAAATGGCACATTGCCGACGAAAGTACAAGAGGACTAACAATCTCACTTTCTATGATTTGAACCTCTCCTGTGAGTCCAGTTTTAGATTCCGATGCTTCACTTCAGGTTTACTGTATACCTTGCACCTTCTTATTGACGATGGAGCACAGAAATTGCATCCGAATTAAATTCAAAAGGCACAATGCCGACTTAAGCACAAGAGGACTGACAATCTAACTTTCTATGATTTGAAGCTCTCCTGTGAGTCCAGTATTAGATTCCGATGCTTCACTTCAGGTTTACTGTATCCCTTGGACCTCCTTATTGACGATGAAACACAGATATTGCATCGGAATTTAATACAAAAGGCACAATACCGACTTAAGTACAAGAGGAGTGACACTCTAACTTTCTATGATTTGAACCTCTCCTGTGAGTCCAGTTTTAGATTCCGATGCTTCACTTCAGGTTTACTGTATCCCTTGGACATTCTTATTGACGATGAAACACAGAAATTGCATCCGAATTTAATACAAAAGTCACAATACCGACTTAGGTACAAGAGGAGTGACACTATAACTTTCTATGATTTGAAACTCTCCTGTGAGTCCTGTTTTAGATTCCGATGCTTCACTTCAGGTTTACTGTATCCCTTGGAACTTCTTATACACGAGGAAACACAGATATTGCATCCGAATTTAATACAAATGGCACAATGCCGTCTTAAGTACAAGAGGACTGACACTCTCACATTCAATGATTTGAACCCCTCCTGTTAGTCCAGTTTTAGATTCCGATGCTTCACTACAGGTTTTCTGTATCCATTGGACCTTCTTATTGACGATGAAACACAGAAATTGCATCCGAATTTAATACAAAAGCCACAATGGCGACTTAAGTACAAGAGGACTGACACTCTCACTTTCCATGATTTGAACCTCTCCTATGAGTCCAGTTTTAGATTCCGATGCTTCACTTCAGGTTTACTGTATACCTTGCACCTTCTTATTTACGATGAGACACAGAAATTGCATCGGAATTTAATACGAATGGCACAATGCCGACTTAAGTACAAGAGGACTGACACTCTCACTTTCCATGATTTGAACCTCTCCTGTGAGTCCAGTTTTAGATTCCGATGCTTCACTTCAGGTTTACTGTATCACTTGGACCTTCTTATTGACGATGAAACACAGAAATTACATCCGAATTTAATAGAAAAGGCACAATACCGACTTAAGTACAACAGGAGTGAGTCGCTAACTTTCTATGATTTGAATTTCTCCTGTGAGTCCAGTTTTAGATTCCGATGCTTCACTTCAGGTTTACTGTATTCCTTGCACCTTCATATTGACGATGAAACACAGAAATTGCATCCGAATTTAATACAAATGATATAATGCCGACTTAATTATAAGAGGACTGACACTCTCACTTTCTATCATTTGAACCTCTCCTGTGAGTCCAGTTTTAGATTCCGATGCTTCACTTCAGGTGTACTGTATACCTTGCTATTTCTTATTGACGATGAAACACAGAAATTGCATCGGAATTAAATTCAAAAGACACAATGCCGACTTAAGTACAAGAGGACTGACACTCTAACTTTCTATGAATTGAACCTCTCCTGTGAGTCCAGTTTTAGATTCCGATGCTTCACTTCAGGTTTACTGTATCCCTTGGACCTTCTTATTGACGATGAGCCACAGATATTGCATCCGAATTTAATACAAATGGCACAATGCCGACGTAAGTACAAGAGGACTAACACTCTCACTTTCTATGATTTGAACCTCTCCTGTGAGTCCGGTTTTGGATTCCGATGCTTCACTTCAGGTTTACTGTATACCTTGCACCTACTTATTGACGATGGAACACAGAAATTGCATCCGAATTAAATTCAAAAGGCACAATGCCGACTTAAGCACAAGAGGACTGACACTCTATTTTTCTATGATTGGAAGCTCTCCTGTGAGTCCAGTTTTAGATTCCGATGCTTCACTTCAGGTTTACTGTATCCCTTGGACCTCTTTATTGACGATGAAACACGGATATTGCATCGGAATTTAATACAAAAGGCACAATACCGACTTAAGTACAAGAGGAGTGACACTCTAACTTTCTATGATTTGAACCTCTCCTGTGAGTCCAATTTTAGAGTCCGATGCTTCACTTCAGGTTTACTGTATCCCTTGGACATTCTTACTGACGATGAAACACAGAAATTGCATCCGAATTTAATACAAAAGTCACAATACCGACTTAGGTACAAGAGGAGTGACACTATAACTTTCTGTGATTTGAAACTCTCCTGTGAGTCCAGTTTTAGATTCCGATGCTTCACTTCAGCTTTACTGTATCACTTGGACCTTCTTATAGACGATGAAACACAGAAATTGCATCCAAATTTAATACAAATGGCTCAATGCCGTCTTAAGTACAAGAG